>NW_027137840.1:251988-346118 GCF_000149305.1 Rhizopus delemar RA 99-880
ATTTTTTCTTTTCCGCCCTTTTTTATTTACATATATTCTTACCGATCGTCCATCTTTAAATGGTTTGCTGCTATGTGTAATATAATGACGACCGAAGAAATCACCTCCTTATCTGATGCCAGTCATTGCTCCGATATATAGAACAGTAAACGATGAACAGAATAAGGATCCTAATTTTGATAAGCACTCTTTTTTGATTTAGTAACAAAAATTATTAATCTTTTTTTGTTTAGCATCTTTTACAACAATTGGGCAACGAAGTTCTTAACTTATTACAAAACAAGGCAGGCCCCACTGTATATTTCGCAGTATACCAACGAGTACGTCAACAGGTGCTTAAAGTTAGAGAGGAACGTAGATCAAAACAAGCTCTTCTTGCCGTTACAGACCCAACTCTCGCAGCAAAGCGCAAGTTGGATAAAAAGAAGAAAACATTAGAAGCAAAGAAGAAGAGACGTGTTAGGTTCTAATGAATAAAATGTATTTGTAAATAGAATAATTTTTGAATAAAAAGATAGAATGATGAATAATAGCTATGAATTTCTGAGAAAAATGAATTTACTACTTCAAAATATGTTGATCTACTAACATAGAAATTCAAAGAAGCTGTATTGATCACAAAAACCTAACATTAGCTATCAAATTGCTTATTTTCCTGTGCAAAAGGTGACTGTAATTTGAATCCGATTTGCAAGATTTCACTTGTATGTCAACATGAAATATACATTACAAAACCTTTTTTTTTTTAAGGGCAAACTTTATTATAGTAAAATTGCAGAATTTATAGTCAAGAGGTACATTACAGAACCATCATTAAAGATACAATCAAGCTTTAGGTTTTATAAAGAACTAATTGTACAATGGCTTTATTTCGACACAGTTTTTAACGTTGTTTCAAATGGGAGCTGTTCATCTATGCTAAAACTCAACAATTTGAACTATAGCTTTGCCTGCTAAAATGCCAGTAGGTAAATTAACAGTTATATTCCTATTTTCTGAATCATCAAGCTTGACGGATAAGCCGATTGTAGTTAGCTTTTGAGAAGGATCTGCAACTGTAATGCGATATGTTTTTCTTCCAATACACTTCAATAATACTACACATGGGTTGTCAACGTAAATTTCAGCAGATTTCCAAGGAGCTGTGTACTGTCCAGAAGTCCAAAAGGCAATTGCGATTGTTTCATCCTGCTCACTATATGCTGCGTTGACTTGAGGTGTTTCTGAAGAGTCTAAGTCTATAGGTGCTTTTTTCTTTAGAACATTACTGTGGAAATTGCTTTCTTGAACACCTGGTTGGACAATGTACTGAGTCAAAAGTCCAGGGGATGGGCTGTTTGAATGTTCAATATACGAGGTCCATAAAGTCTCACTATGTTTTCCCTTAGATATGCCTATTGTCGACCAGTTTCCAACCTTTTTCTTAGATTCTACATAAACTGGTTGTTCTTGCGGGAAATAATAGCCAATGTCGCTATGCCAAATACTACGAGTTTGTGTTGTTGTAGAATCGATATTTCCACTTTGTAATTTCCCATTAATATAAGTGTTTCCATTTTGGAGACGCTGATCTAATACAGTTACGAGAGGAGAAGACGAATTAATAGACTGAACAGATCCTAATTGAATGGCATATGCAGAAGAGAAAAAGAAAACTGTCTTTTTAAACGATAGATGGCCATTAGTAGGATTCAAGTAATCAAAAACGGTGATACCAGTATTATCGTCTGTGGCGCCTCCTACAAAATCTTTTTTACCCTTTGTTTTCACTTTTGTACATGTCAAAGCTGTTCCTCCAACGTTGACAGTGATGCCTGGAATAAGGTTCCAATTCCAAACTACAAATGTGTCTCTATATTCATCACCATTCAAATAGTTGAAAATAGCACCATCACTTAAATGAAACCCAAAAGGATTTTGTACATTTAAGCACTCTGAGTTGACCGTACGAGATGAATACATCTTCATTGTAACAACATAGTTGGCAGTACGATGAACCATATAATCAGAATTATAAAAATAGCGAGTTCCAATAAGTTGACCTTGGTTTGCATTTGATGCTGGTTGCTGTAGGCGACCTGTTATCTGTTTAAACGCTTCTTCGTTTTCCCACCCTTCAGTACTCTCCGCTATACTTGCAATATCAATTTTTACACCACCACTGGCTTGTCTATCTGAGTAGCGAAAAGAAATCATGCGACCAATCACACTGTATTGCCATAATAAAGCGCCTAATTTCGTGTCTGCTATAATCATCCATTCAGTTCCTTCTATTAAAGTTTCGAAATCTCTTTGAACTTCAGGAGAAGGCGCAAGAGCAGTATTTTTTGTCTCTATAAACACATCCAGAAGATCGTTAATATAGTCCTTTCCATAGTTTCCATTATATAACAATCCATTATGTTGCATAAAAGAGCCATCTGATTGAATTCCATCCTTGGCAACTATATCGCTTATTTTTACACCGCTATAAAATAGCCTCAAAGCATTTGTTAATATATCAAGGTTTTTGTTCAATAATCCAAGTGAGATTCCAATAGATGACACATCCAGCAAATTGGCACCAGTGAGTGGCGTATTTTTTAGCTCTGCTATAGCAAAAGCGCGGCTCATGATTGTGTTACATCCGCTTATTTGGGACATGGTCAAACCATCTTTCATTAATAAACAAATACGTCCAATCAGTCTGGGGACCGCTATTTCTTGATCATACCAATTTTTGTTCCACAATCCAGGTGTTCCGCAAGAACATTTGGAACCTTTTTTACCACCTTTGTCAATGCAGTCTTTTTCTGTAAAGTCATGATCAAGCCAATAGTTGAGCGCTAAATTAGCTTTTGACAAAAGCGTGTTATCGTCTTTGTTTATAGTGTGACCTACTGCTAGGGTAACTAATTGTTTGTTACATAAAAACATATTTAGACGCGTGTCAAAGTTCTGGCCTATTTTATATATTTACCTATCCTGGATAAATGTGAAAGGGCTGGCCAGTTTGCTACTCTTTGAAATACATAAGATTTTCATTTTGAAACGATTTAAATCATGTTCTGTATTATACCTTGCGTTACAACCCGATGTATAATCTACATCTGGCCATGTCCCTGTCATATTATTCATTGAGCCTGTCCTATATTTGTTCTTAGTTAATGAAATTACTAAATATATGTAGTGTATGCATTACCACTTGTTAACATTTATTAGAGAACTGTTGTAATGCACAATTATGTTTTTTATCCTTTGAGATAATATAGTATCTATATCTGATGTAAGGGGTAATACGAGAGCATGGAGAATTATATTCCAGGAAAAGATAAAGAGGATTATATTAAAGTAAAACATATTGTTTTTATGAAACACGATCTCTAAGAGAAGCTAACACAAAAAGAGAGATAAAAAGGAGAAACAGGTATTTATTGATGGAAACATGTGCTAAGCAATTGATTTTATTACAGAATCCGGAAGCACGCAAATTATGATTCGTTAGTTCAATTTCATTTACAATACTAGTTCAGTCATTACTAAAAGAAAACTTTTATAATTATATGAAGAAAAAAAAAAAAGAGGAAAAATGAAGGAAATAGGACTTCTTTTGGTCTTGTTCATATAAAAAAAAAGCATATAGTTCACAAGCTAATATAGAGACTTAACAAAAGATTTTGGATAGCAAGCAGAAGTATTCATGTCTTGTTTATTTTTAAGAGTAAATGATGTACAGCCTAAGAAGGACCATTGAAAGTATTTTGTTCACAAGAAATGATGAAGAATGATATAGGATGATTTTTTAATAACATATGTTCATAGTTTGTATCCTTTTCACAGTGTAAATATTAATATATGTGCCTTGCAGTTGGCACAATATTCTACGTATTATGCAATTAACTAAATGCTACACACTATAATGCGGATATCTACATAGTCTAATATATAATCCTGATCTTCATTCATCAGCCTACTTTAGTAGATGTATATATATTAATATCTTTATATCCCCATATACTCACACTATTAATCTTTAGTAATGCTCGATTTCTATATAATGACTATTTTTGGAGTACAACAATTCGGAAACAAAATAACATACTAGGAGAATGAATGTAGCCGAAAACAAACATAAAATTACATATACTGTATCCGAGAATGAGGTTTATTGTCCCAAAAAAAAAGATAAAAATATGCCTGTAAAAAAATCAATAGAAATGATGAAAGACAGTCGAAGCTGATGGCAGAATATTATTGTAAAGAATTAAAATTTGCTAACATTTAGTAATCTTGACTCATTGAAGGGGTCGTGTATTCATGAGTCTTAAAGATTTAAAAAGGCTTTGGAATTTGAACAGATAATATTGTAACACCATATGTTACTATAATAGATAAATTCTCTGATGATTGAAGATAATGGTTAAAAGTTATCTAGTAGCCAATAAAATCATAACTTGAAATATACAGGATAACTCTACTTAAGAACCATATAAAATTTTTGATAATGCAGTGCTTACACATATTAAGTGATACTTATTCTCAACTATATATCCAGTTCTCATTTCCAATTATTTGTTGAAATCCATACATTAAAGTACATAATAGACGCCTTTCAATCAAATGTAAAATGACCCCCGCGCAGTAACTACTGACGTAAAAGACTGTTGACAAAAACTTTTTTTGTTTTTCATGAATCCACCGTATCACGCCTGGATATGACGATGATATTGTTTTTTAAAATAAGTTGATATAACATATTTGTACTCTTTTTATATAGTCTCAAGTATTTGCATTTTTATTGTTTGCCTAAAAACCATTAGTCCAAGCAAAAATAGTATCATTTAAAGCAAGTCTCGTGCTATCACACACCAAAGACTGCACCTCATTTATAAAACTACAAGCCCAAACAACATGATCCCAAGATTACACAATTACACTGTATGGAGTCTAATAAGGATTATGCCTAAATTGTTTTGTACAACAATGAAAGGCACCGACCACAAAGGGTTTCTCTTTCGAAGTCTTGTAGATGTAAAACACTAGCTATAAACGAGAGAAAAAAATAGGAATTGTACATCAATAGACATATCTCTCAGGTTGAATGCAACCAAGTCTCCGTCTATCCCAAGCAAAAATGATTTTCTGTCTAATCCATTCACGATATAAACAAACAAACAAATTCTAGACTGTCAAATGCTGAACAGTTTTGTACAACCTCAGCGTTTCAAAACAAAAGTATGGGTCCGACCCTGCAAAATCGAACTGATAGGGACATATCTATTCATCTTAATTTTTAATGAGTTCCGCTGTGGCAAATACTCAAAGAAATAAAATTATTCTCTAGAATATACAATTAATTTTTGGAGTTGATGTGCTATCAACGTGGTAAGATTCGATGAAGAATCTCGTGTGTTACTTGGACGATGCTAGTATTTTAGTAAGACTTAAAAATAAAAATAGAGAAATAGAATGTATTTGATAAAGAAATTATATTTTTGGGAATGCTGACGCTTATTATTCATAGTAATAATTCTTTCATATGCAATGAGCTTTCTATGCTTTTTACTCAATGTGAAGACTATAAGAATTAAAGGCCCACCCAAGAATCTTAGAACTTAAAGGATTAATTCAAATGCAACCGGTTCTCAGTTCGAAGGCATTTATACATGAGTTGTGTGCTTTTTGAGAAAAGTCCTATAATAAGTATGATTAATGCTCTTTGATATACCTTTATCAAGGATTACGCCTTATTCTACAAATTAATTAATTAGAACTGTACAAATACACTAGTAGTATTTAATACTTTTTTTCTTTTGAAATGCACAAATTAACAAACCGCTTTCAAGCGTATCATGGAAAACAATCTTGAATCAGTTGTTAACAAAGGAAGCAAAATGATTTATAAATTGGTAATAACCAGTTCTTTATATATGTTTGGGGTCCTATCAGAGCTTATTGAACTTGGTACTGAAGCCTCAAAAAGTAACTCAGTACGATATCAAAGTCAATGAACCTGAAAAAAAAAAAACCAAAGAGCAAAAAATACAGGGCTCGCGATCCTGTATCCTCTTATACTAAGTCACTGATCTATTCAATCATAAGATATTAAATACCAGCAAGATTCTAATTTTCGTTGGCCAGGAGAGAAGCTATTTACACGCTACAAACAAGAAACTTCTGCACTTTTAATTTTCCTACTTTATATCACGCTCACTACCGACTACTTACTTTCCCAAGATAGCAAAGATCAAGCATCACCTGAATTGCTTTCAGATATTCTTAAATTGAAATGTCTTTAGGTAAATATGTTGAAATACTAAGGAGTATTGATATTGTTCTGCTGGATTCTCAACAGCTACAGCATGCTCAGCATTACAGTTTACTGCTCTTCTCTACAGGTGAGTATCCGCTTTAATTTTTGAAGAATTCAGGATCCTCAAGTCAAAAATAAAAATAAACGAGTTGGGAAAGCCATTGTTATTTCTTAAGATACACTACCCAACATGAGACATATTTCCATTAGTCACAAAATAAAAAGAAAGAAGATGAAGATATTGAAAAGCGACTGTATACTCGGGATTTCAATTTGTATATTAGATGAATAAATAGGCTTGATGAGAAACAGTAGTCTGGTCCCAGGACAAGGTTGCATGGAGTCATCAGAAGAATACTTAAAGCTTATGAACAATCCCACTCGTTTTCGATGTCTTCATCACTGAATAAGTAACAAAGAAGAGAAAAACCAATGGTCTTTCATACATATGAATTCAATGTTTTCGTTTTTGCACAAATTGCATATGGCAATATTTCCTCCAAGATGGCTGTTTATATCATTGAGTATAAAACAGTGGTTCAATACGTGATGATGATATACTTTTACTGTCATAATAAAAATATTATTTAATATACATGTGAACATACTATTGAAATCCCAAAAGTAGTCGCACATTGTAAACTTTTTCGCATCATTCTGTCTTAACCTCCTTCATATCAACCAAAGATAATTAAAGCAAAAACCAATAAATCTGTACATACTGTGTGTGCATACAACAAATTGGCATTAACTAAATAGACATACCTAAGTCTTACTTTCATTTTAGTTATGCTTATATCCTGGTGTTATTGTTTTCTGATACTTTCTTTCTATAGCCATCCATTTAATAAAAGCGCATAATAACTCCACAGTTTTAATACCAGAAAACGGAGTGCATTTTTAACTAGCTTCACAATCATATCTTAGATTACTTCTTATGAAAGTCCTTTATGAGCCTTTTTCAACGCTATTAATAAATACTTACCTGTCTAGTTAGATAAGCGCTTAAATTTGCCTACAAAAACAAGTCAAGGTCTCTTAAATATATCACAAACAATAACATTCAATTTGCGTATTTTTTAAGTTTATTTTTGGATAGGTTTATTTACCAAATATGTATGAAGAAAAGTATGGATATTATTGTGAGAATACGTATCTTACAGCTGTCTTTCAATTTAAGACTACCCTCTGTGTATGACTGTACCATATACATTCAACTAAGACTCTGTGTTGCTGTAAATGCTTTTCCATCACTAATACTTTCATTGATCAATGTTTTTTGATAAAAAAATCTTCATAGATATAGGTCTTCAAAGAGTAAACTTATATGTTCTTTTTTTAGTAAAACATTTGTGCTATTAAAATACCAAGAAGTAATCAAATATTTTATGCAAAAGATTAGCATTAAACACACAAAGAATATTGAAGGTGTTTTTAAATTAAAAGATTTAAGAAGTAATTAAAACTTTACTGGAAGTTATACTTCATCATAAAAGTAGAGAAAAATTTATGCAGAGATTATAATCTGCATGGCCGAGAACCTAAAGCATTAAATGCTTGTCCTTTTTATGATAAGCCTAATGAGTTCATAGACCTTGATAAAATATAATTAGATAGTTGTTATACACAGATATTTTAAAAAAAAGAAAAAGAAAACATCAATATGAAAAGTATGATTATGAAATAAAAGTAGCAAAGTCAAAAGGAAAGAGGAAGCGATTGAAATTCGAGAAGCATGGTAAGAAAGAAATTCTCACTTGTAGCAAATGTGGCAAAGAGGGACACAGGAAATCAAGATTCAAAGATTGAGAATATTATAACAAGACCATGGATTAAGCGATGGTAGAAAAGCTGGGAATGTCCTTGAATGTCATACAAAAAAGTCCATTTGTCATCTGTTATATGGCCACAGTATCAAGTTGCTTTCATTGATCATGTTCTCAGGCTATCCGACTTTATTAGATACGTACTATTTGGAGTACAATTATTTATCATTTTCTGCTTGATGAATAACAATGCATTAGCTCATCATAATTATCTGTTCAACAACACTTTTTGGTACTCAACCTCTCAATTATGCTTGCTTTTGGTGGATTCAAATTCAGATTTCCTTCAGTTATCTTTAACCTAGGAGACTATCTATTTAAAGGCTGTGGTGATACTTTGTCAGCTGAGTGTTGTGACAGCTATAGCTTATTTAAACAACGTTGTTGCAAACTTTGAAAAAAAGGATATTGTGTTATTTTCACAGAAAAATAAAAATTATTTATCTTGTAAGCTTAAACGAAAGACACATATGCAATGGATAATGGATAATGGTCTTATGCTTTAAATAGGAATTGAACATCAAGATAATTAATCATTTTCTTTTGGATATTGCTGATAACGATTACTGAAAGACAAACCTTTATGACCAATATGCCTGGATTTGATTTCTCAAGATGTTGAAATGAAGAAGAATTGCATTTTCATGGAAAAAAGTCTTCTCCGATACCATCAATATTTTGTACGGCAAAATCAAATGCATTGTGCATTAGTATATATAAATGAATACTTGACTTCCCAAATACGGTTCTATTCCAATTATCATTCAATTTCGTCTTGACTTATTAATCTGGGGATAGATTTTCAATAGCTGTTGTACAAGAAAGTTGGAAAGAAAAAGGCTAAGCATGAAGGAAAGCCGGTCAACAGTTTTCTGAACTGTAAACCTGCGGAATATTTTGGCAACGAGACGTTAATGCAAGCAAGAATATGCTTGATATTACAAATTATGTTCTCATAAACAAAGGGTATCCAGAAGCTTTTACATGAAAAGTTTCTGTAGAGGAAACAATTTCTCTTTCAGAGATTTAGATATTTACATTACAATGGTAAATTCACAACAAGATAACTTATAATTTCATAAGGAGTACTAGTTTGCCATATTTTATCATTTAACCCATCAAAATTTCCTCTTCCTCTTTTCTCGATTGCTTTTTTATTTTTGTCAAATACTTGGAAAACATAGTAATAATAATAATTTTAATTATAATAATATCAATATGCAGCATTATCAATTAATTTATAAAGTCTAAATTAAGTTTGTACACTATTTTAGAAAATGATATTAAATATATTCTATTTGAAAGAATAAATCATGATAGGATCCAGGTCGCTGTCAACACATTCATAGAAGCAATACATGTAAAACACAAACTTTTTAGTATTTTTATTCAAGTAATAATAATTACATCTACCTGTAAGTACTGCTATTCAAGAATATATTAGGCTTTCTTTGTAGTATTTTGATTATAAGAATGGAGATACATGAGTCGTTTATCAAACTGCGCGTAGCACTACTAGCTTACTCATGTTGTAATGATTTTGACAGTCTTCATTTCATGATCTGATACAACACAATAACTCATTCTTAATCCCTTTATGTATTAATACATAGTGTTTTTGAGGTTAAGCCGCCTGAATTTTGCAAAAAATTTAATAAATATAGCCATTATTTTTAATGTAGGACCTCACCAAGTTTTTTGTCGAAATTATAGGAGGATTGTCCAGAGTAATTGGTAGATTATAGTCGCGTTTTCGCAATATAGCAATACATGAAAAAGTTCCAATTTGGATGATTATATTATTAGCAAAGAAATAAGACAAAAGAATTCACTGAGAATTACAATGTCAGATCAGATGAAACAAAGGTCAATTGGGAGAAGTCAAGGAATATGGAAAATAAAGTATTTGTGGTATGAGCATGTGAAAATCAGAATATAGAGCTTTATTTCTTTTTCACAACAAAATATATT
This sequence comes from Rhizopus delemar RA 99-880, assembly GCF_000149305.1. Classification (NCBI taxonomy): domain Eukaryota; kingdom Fungi; phylum Mucoromycota; class Mucoromycetes; order Mucorales; family Rhizopodaceae; genus Rhizopus; species Rhizopus delemar. The sequence goes on from NW_027137840.1 coordinate 262,078, forward strand.
TCTGAGCAATAAAACATAGGATATAGTATTAAATTTCTCTTTTTCTCAAATCAAGCGAATAAGTAAAATCACTCAATTGAATTGAAAAACTCAGGTTTATATAAACCGTAAAGTACCATATTGAGAAACAAAGTAGTCTAAGGTGAATTGTATCACCGCGTTAAGGAAGCGTAGAGCAAAAGCAATAATAACAGGCTTATAAAAATAAAGGATCCTAATCTGCCTAGCCTTTCTTGATTATCACATTTTAAAAATCAAATCATAACTCTATGAAAGAGAGGACAAGACGCTCGGATAGAAAACAAAAGAGAACAGTGATATTTTTATTGCATAACATTTACATAAAACTTCAGCTCTGGCCAACTTATTGTGCAATTGCACAGTCATACATGCACATTTGCTCCATTATCGGGTCAAATTCAATTTAAGAATTTAAGTTAGAGAAAGAGATATAACTTAAGTTTTTTTTTCATTTTTTTTTCATTTTTTTTTTTTTTTCATTCAACATGTTGATTCCATAGTTCTTATTCAATTTCAGTCAAGGTTGTTAAAATATTTTGATGTAGAAGTAGATACGTAATCTGTACCCATCTTTGGTTTAGTATTTATATAATCTGTATCGAATAAATGAGGTTTTTGCTGCGTTGGTGGTAATGACATAGGGGGTAATTGGGTAATGGATGGCGGTGTTGATACTGATATCGGAGGAGAATATTGCATGTGTGACGAGGAAGGGGATAAGCCATAGTAATAATCATATTCTTGTTGACGGAAATAGTGATAGTAATAACGATTCCTTCTTGATTTTACGGACATGTGTGTTCTATAGTGTTGCATCATATTATCTTGTCTAGAGAATTTGCTAGGACAGCCAGGATATAAACAACAGAAATTTTTTTCCCCAGTATGTATTCTAAAATGTCTTGCTAAGTGTCCACTAAAGGAGGCATGTTATTCTTTCAATTTTTTATTCATGCTTGCATACAACACACAAACCTTGTAGTAAAGCTTTTTTGACATTCAGTACAGTGGTATTTACGTTTTTTTTTATCTTCTTTATCCTCATTTAATAAGTTGACTTGTCTTCCTTTGCAATTTATAGCAGACAAATTACTTGTGTTTGCCATATTTTTTATTTTTATTTTTATGAAATAAAAAAGTGATGAGAAAATGAAAGAAAGACAAGTCTAAAAGATCTGCGCGTTTATATAATAAACTTTAAGATCTTGTGTAATAAAACGCACTGATCGTCCTTTGTATTAATAACGTGGTTTGCACAACATTACCTAAAAAAGTGAACAAAATAAGGGCTTCTTTTTTTTATTAAAAACGTGGTTGAACTTTATTCAATTCCCGCATTATTTTAGTACGTTTTCTGTCCGTGCTTGCGGATAATAAAGGGTCCTACCCTCTTTGATTAACTGCCATTTTTAACAAAAATGTATACAGAACATTTATCGGATAAACTGAAGAAATCAGTTGATAATTAACTGATTCTTTTTTTATTTTGTTATATAAATAACATTTGATCTCAGTCTAATTATCGCATTAACCACGCATACTTGAGCTTTTGTTATTCAGCCTCTTTTGCTTCATCATTTACTGCAATTGCTTTTTATTGTATCGTCCCAGAATAACTTACATACTTTCAATAATTTTTTTTTTGGCAACTTTAGTTCTTATAGCCAAAAACAAAGTAAGGACATTAATCTTCATTATAATAGTAAAATATATATGGCTTTACCTGTCTTTTGTAAAGCTATTTGGTTTTTATTATAATTTATAATAAATAATCAAGATAATTGGCTTTACACTTGGTTGATTAACATAGATGCATTGTTTTATTACTTTTATTATAAAGCTTGTTTACAGCTCAATGATTCGTACGTTTTTTTTTGTTGAAATAAATAAAAGAGGGTTTGAATTGAAAAAATATACTTGACATGATCTTACACAATCATTCACTAATAATACTTTAATATTGTGAATTGACGCAATCATTCACTGATATCTGAATAAACATACGATAAAAGATCTAAATTTCTTGAAGCGCAAAATGGAAAAAATGCTGAGCCTAACTTTTGATTTATCAACTGACATTGTACGTCAGTTTGGAAACAGGATTTATATTCGGAATTTTAATAGACGTTACTCTTTTTTTGCACATGAACCCTAATCATTTTTTACAATCTTTTTTATTATATATTTTTAAAACTAACGAGAAATGCCTGTTAATCAACAAAAGAGTTATACTTTAAAGTTAGTTCTTTTAGGTAAATCAGTAACAGTAAAAATCTTAGAGCAAATGCTAATTCACTTTTTATTTATTAGGTGATTCCTCAGTTGGGAAATCAAGGTTTTTTTGGGATTTTATTTTTATAAAAATGGAATAGTTTTAACTCATAACTTTATTATAAAAGCCTAGTGTTACGTTATGTAAAGGATCAATTTGATGAATACAGAGAAAGTACTATTGGAGGTAAAAGAAAAGGAAAGAGGTGATTGATATAATTATTACTGTTTACTAAAGAAGGAAAATAGCTGCTTTCTTATCAAAGACGATTAAATATGATGAAAATACAACTATTAAATTTGATATTTGGTAAAAATGAACTATTTTAATTATTCAGTTTAACATTTACATTGTAAGACAAATACAGGGATACTGCAGGTCAAGAAAGGTACAAGAGCTTGACACCAATCTATTATAGAAATGCAAATTGTGCTGTTATTGTTTATGACGTTACTCAACTTGTAATAAAAAAACAATTTCTATTGCATATATTGACTAAATATATTTTTTAGTCATCTTTAGAGCGCGCCAAATCTTGGATAGATGAACTACAAAGACAAGGTGAATCTAATACTGTTATTGCCCTAGTAGGCAACAAGTGCGATTTAGACTCAAGTCCTGTTATCGATTCTAATGTGAGTACAAATACAAAATAGCAACAATTTATAATAATCGCTTTTTTCTTTTTTAAAAAAGACTACAAAGGAATATGCAGAGGAAAATGGTTTTGTGTTCATTGAAACATCAGCAAAAACAGGTCATAATGTAAATGAATTATTTACTGAAATAGCCAAACGTATCCCATTCGATCAATTGGATTATAGTAACCGTAAAAGAAATTTGGATAACCAAGATGTTGACATAAACTCAAAGAACAGTGGAAACAGGTGTGCTTGTAAAGTAGTAATAATATAAATGTACTATGAACTCTATGTTAACTTGTTTGTCATAGGCTAAATTATATTATTTATACCTTTTCTCTCTCTCCTTTTACAATATAAAAAATTCCCCTTTTTTATACTTCTCACCAGCCTCCTCCTCCTCCACTGCTAGTACTTCCACCACCTGGTATATAAAGAACTTTTTTACCGCGCGTTTGATTTTTTAATTTTGCACGTTCATCTACAACGGCTAAATAAAATTAAGGAATTACCAAAAAAGGATGAATTGAGATGATCAATTTTTAATTACCTTGCCTAGCAGCTGCCTCTTCTCTTTCTTCGTAATTTAATACAAGCTGCTTCAATTGTTTTTGCTCCTCACGTTCTGCTTCTTGCTTTGAACGCGTGCTTACTGCCAAAACAGAATCAGAAGGAATTTCCATGATTTTAGTCTATAACAGAGTTTAATAATGAATTACATCATTTCATGCAACTGTATCAGGTACTTACCTGTTGACGATTTCCTTTCTTTGTTAATAACGTAAATGCCATTTTACCCGTTTCGGGTTTATTATTCTCTCTAGCTATTGTACGACGATCTGCAAACAAAAGGGTTTATAAATTACTGTTTCTAAAAAAAGACTTTGAGTTACCTTGGGAACCTCGTAAGTTCATTGGAATCGGTACATCCAACATTGCCGCTTTCTTTTCAAATTTGCGGGATTCAATACTGTCTGTCATCATCTTGTTGAACTCCCTTTCAAAGTCTTCTTCATCTTCTCTAGAAATTTCTTCTTGTTTCTTTTTCAATACAACTACATCTTCTTCATCTCCTTCTACAGCATTTTCGGATTCATCTTGACTATCCTCTTCATCATCATCCAATTGATTTGCTTCTTCTTCTTCTTCTTCCGCACTTGAACTATCAGAACCTTCACCGCTCTCCTCCATCCTGTCCTCTGGAACCTTATCAGTTCCTTGGATGTTTTTAAGTTGTTCAAGAAGAATGCGGTCTACAGCTTCATTAGCTTGTTCGTATGTAGGGATGATATGAAGCTGGGGTCTCAGCATCTCAAAAGTATCTGAAATCATAAAATCAACATCCATGGGTGGTTTGGATTTACTCAATACATACATCTACACATATTTGTTAATATATGCGTCATACTTGTTTTCTCTTTCTATTTCTTACCTGGAAAAAGACTAAAAAGTTATCGAGTTTGGTTTTAGAACTTCCTCTATCAAAACACATGCCACAAGTATCAAGTAATGTACAGCAAAGACGAATACGGAAAAAATCATTAGGTGTATCAATAGGACAATAACGTTCTCTAGCAGGTCTTCCATACTCTAAAAATATATTTAAAAAACAGTATAAAAAAGTATCTCTTGCTTATTACCGTGACCAAAAGTAACAATTGTATAAAGTGTGTCAAATATCAAAGGCGATTCAATCATACGATAATTGTACAGTTCACCCAAATATTTTACCACAGCAATTCTTCTTTGATTATGCTTAAAAATGTTTTGCTGCGAGAAAAAAAAAATCAATAAAAAGACTAGCTACTTAGCAATCAACTTACTTCTAACCCCATACGAATTTCTTCTACAATGCCATCCACAATTTGCACACCAAAATCAGAGTGATACCTATTCAACCCACTAGCCAAAATAGCCATCAAGTGAATATTACCAAATTTAATTTTCCAAATCTTTTGAAAAGTCTTGACCAGAAATTGACGAATCTTCTCATCCTCCCAGTGTAATTTGCGCAGTTGCTTGAGTACCTTGTCCAAATACTTCTTGCACAAGTCTTCATGGATCAATTTACGAATATAGAGTTCCATGGGTGATCTTTCCTTAATTTGAATCGCTGGCTTATCAGGTGGGTTGGCTTGGTAGTAAGCATTCTCAACCATGAGTGAGTAACGACTGTCAAGGTGTTGCACATTCTTTTTTCGCATCACAGTTTCTAGCATGCCGCTCATACGAGCACTTGTCTCGGGAGACTTGAGGAAAAATCGACCACAACATTCGAGTAGATTGCATACAATGTCAATATTATGACTTGTAAAATCGTCAAGTGCTACTTTAAAGGCATAAAAGATGGTGTGCGCTGGAGTAACCTTGAACTTTGCCAATTCAGACAAAAATCGAATGTTCTGATGATGCAAGTTAGAAATTTTTTATAAGTCTCTCTTTTCTTTTTACCTTCACTCTGGATTCTATTAAATCTTGATTCTTTCTTCTTTGCAAGCCTTTGAATTCATAGGTCAACTACATAAAGAGCAGAAGGTAAGTGGAAGCGTCCTGTGCAATACATCAAAACACTTACAGCCGCAATAATAGTCTCTCCAATATCAGAGAAATAAACATTCAGGGTAGCAATGAAACGAGCATAATAAGGCAATAAGTCCAGTCGTTGTCTTTGTACTTTTAACAAGGCCTTAACCAGCTTATTTCTAGCGTTCTTATTGTTCATGTAACAAAAATCAACTGCTGCAGCATCAATCAAATCACGATTGGCACAGTTAGGCAAACGAGCAATGAATCCTTCTAATTGAGCATTTTGAGTTGGTTTAGTCGAACCATCTTCATCTCCTGCAGCATCTTCTACATTTCTATTGCAAAAAGTAAGCATTTTTTTTTATAAAATATTTCATTTCTAGACACACGTACTCTATAGCCTCTTCTAATGGATCTACATCTTCGTTTTCTATAATTTCTTCTTCCTCGGGCTGCTGCTCTTTTTCTTGCTCCTCCTCATCTTTCTTTACCGTTTGATTTTCTAAAAAGACATCGGGTACAAGGATACGCAAGTCTGGCAAATCCTCATAAAACTTGCGAGCATCTTCATCTTCCCACATACCCTGACTACCCACATTACTGCTTTCTTTACCATCCTGCTGAAAGGCATTTCCGCTGTTGGACACCATGGAGGATTGCTTATTGGCCGCCTCATCCTCAGGGAGATCAGGCATATCGAGGTCTAAGGCATCTGCAAGTGTCTGGGTATGACCAAGGAACTTTTCATAAGCTTTTGTTGCCTTTTCGAAACGCTGCTTACTCTCCTCTGATAATTCACCTCGAGCAAACAGGGTCTCGTTATTATGACGCTCCATTTTTTTCACGGCTTTATGTAACTTGACCATGTGTCGAGATACACTCTTATAATAGTTTTGCATTAGACTTGTCAAAAGACCGTGAATGTCTGGCGATACTACGGATTCTGGGTCGATTTCAAGCGCAATGGATTCAGCATGTTGCTCAGCAGCTGCCTTTTGCTTTCGAGGTACAATACCCATGATGGTTTGGCCATAATTTTTTAAAAAGGAAGCAACCAAAGGTAAGTTAATAAATTGTTCCATGTCGTTTGCCAACTAATATATATAATCTTAGGCTTTGTTCAAATCAATCCATTTTTTTTTTTTTTTTTTTTTTTTTTTTTTTTTTTTTTTTTTGCATACCAAATCTTTCAAAACGCTATAGACAAACCCATGTTCATCCTTTTTCTTTTGCTGATCTTTTGTTGTGCTCGAGTTTCCTGTGCTTGTTGTCGTATTCACAAATCCAGCTACACCATCACGATGCGCCTCAACGCCGTTTGTGGTAATGGAGGATAAGGCGGCTGCGCCATCAGTAACAGAACGAAGCACGCCTACCAACCACAGCTCACAGGCAATTCTCAAATAGGTTCTCTGCTTTGTGATACGTGCTGATTCCTCCTTCTCCTTTTGTTCTGCAGATAATGTAGCCAAATATTGTTTGTTGGGTGGTTGTAAGTTTTTGCTTAATTGACCTGATAATAATAAAGTAAAATTATCTGGAAATCGTTGATGTAAAGCGGATACAACCTATAAAAGATAGCGTTTAGACTAAAAAAAAATGTTGGGGTCATCTATACCTCAACACAAGCTGCAACATCAACACTTGTTTTACATTTTAGCATGCCCTCCATAACACTTCCAACAATTTCAGAAATGTATTTTTCAAGAGAAAGTTTATGAATGTCATTTAACAACTGTGTCTTCATATCTGCACCCATGGACGTTTTACATTTTTTAATAAATGCAGTATTCTTTTTGATATTACTATCCAAATTCTTGAGTGTCGCTGCTGAATTTTACTTTTTAATAATAGCGTATTTGGAATCTTTATTTCATTTACCCCTTTTATCCTTTTCCCATGCGAGCTTATTCAATTGTCGAAGTTGCTTTTTGGCGTCATCCATATTTATTTTCTTGCTTATAAAGAAGACGAGGAAAAAAAAAGGACTGACCAGCTTTTTTTTTTAAAAAACTTGAAACTCCGACAACAAGTTTATTAATTTATTGTTTTCCACAAATGGTACCTTATACACCTTTTTCTCTCTTTTTTTACAATTAAAACACAATGATTAGTGCCTTCTTCATCTATAATCAAAAAGGTGAGGTTCTCATCTCTAGACTTTATCGTCATGACTTGCGGTAATTATAAAAAAATTAAAAGCAACAAAAAAGAAAAGTTATTCATAAATGGCTTTAGACGTTCAGTAGCCGATATATTTCGTATTCAAGTGATATCCAACACCGACGTCCGTTCACCCATTGTCACTATTGGCTCTACCTCTTTCTTTCACGTACGTCATGAAAACTTATATATTGTTGCCGTCACCAAATGGAACACAAATGCTGCACTTGTATTTGAATTTTGTTATCGAATGGTCAACATTGGTCGAGGTTATTTTGGAAAATTTGATGAAGAAGCTGTCAAGAATAATTTTGTATTAATTTATGAACTTTTGGATGGTATACACACAAAACATACTGTTGCATTACACGCTTTGCCTAAAAACAATTTTTCTGTAGAAATCCTTGACTTTGGATATCCTCAAAATAGTGAAACGGATACATTGAAGATGTATATTACAACAGAAGGTGTCAAGTCAGAAAAGGCAATGGTAGAAGAATCAAGCAGAATTACAATTCAAGCAACAGGTGCTATTTCATGGAGAAGAAATGATATTAAATATAGAAAGAATGAAGCTTTCATCGATGTGATCGAAAGTGTCAATTTGTTGATCAGTAATACGGGTACCATTTTAAGAGGTGATGTATCAGGTCAAATTTTGATGAGAGCTTATCTCTCGGGTACTCCTGAATGTAAATTTGGCTTGAATGATAAGCTGGTACTAGATAATGATGCAGTGAATAGAACAGCGTAAGTAATCTAGCAATAATCGTATGTTATTTCTTATGCATCCTATAAAGGGCTCGTCGAACAAATGCAGTAGAGATTGATGATTGTCAGTTTCATCAATGTGTAAAGCTGGGTAAATTTGACACAGACAGAACCATTAGTTTTATCCCTCCTGATGGTGAATTCGAACTCATGAAGTAAATGATTTAAAAGTTTAGAAGAAATAGAAATGTAACTTATTCATCAATAGATACCGCACAACAGAGAATGTCAATTTACCTTTCAAGGTCCATCCTGTAGTGACTGAAATCGGTAAAAGTCGTGTTGAATACAGCATAACCGTAAAGGCCAACTTTTCACCCAAACTTTATGGCAATAACGTTATACTCAAGATACCAACCCCTCTCAATTCTGCTAAAGTAGATGTTAAAGTTGGAGCAGGTGGAAAGGCAAAATATAATCCATCCGAAAATTGTATCATTTGGAAGTATGTGCTATAATTACCAATCATGTAGTTTTGCAAGCTCACATTTCTTATAGAATACCTCGTTTCCAAGGCCAAGCAGAATATACCTTGAGTGCAGACGCAGAATTATCAGCTACAACACATAAGCGTGTTTGGTCAAGACCGCCTATTTCCATGGATTTCCAAGTGCTCATGTTTACCTCTTCTGGCTTGCTTGTTCGATTCTTAAAGGTGTTTGAAAAAAGTGGATATCAATCTGTCAAGTGGGTGAGATATATGACAAAGGCTGGGTCCTATCAAATTAGAGTAAGCATTTTTACTACAAGGAAAAAAGAACTTATTATTGACAATAACCTTTCTAGTTTTAATACCTTTTTGAACTGGTTGCTTTAATTCAATAAAGGGTGACTGTTTGCCCAAAGTGAAAAAAAAAGAGAAATCATATTTTTTCTGCGCTTTTTATTTCCTTTTTTAAAAAATAAAAAATGGATTTACGTACATGGGTTTCCGATTACTCAATGAAGGTGTGCTTTATAAGTGATTTTCTTAATTAATACCCTATACTGATTATGTATCATCATTAGTTATTTGGCATGTCCGAATCGGCCATGGTTGATTTCATTATAGCCACAGGTAAAAGCAAAAGTATTATTTTTAGTGGTTTTTAATCCATTTATACTTTTTTTTTTTCATAGCTCAAAAATCACCTTCTCCTCAAGATCTATATAATAGTCTTGTTCGTGCTGGTGCAAACAGTGACAGTTCCACACAACAATTTTGTTCTGATCTTTTTGGACGAGTGCCGCGCGAACAGCCACGATCACGTACTACCGCAGCTGCAATAGCAGAGAAGCAGGCTAGAAAAAGGGAAGCTAAAGAACAAGCTAAACTAAGAAAGGCAAATGAATCATTCCAAGTATTACTTGAAGATGACCAACAATTAGATGAAAGTAGCGACGACATTCGAAAAAAGGAAAAGAAAATTCGAAAGAAAAGAAAACAAGATGATTTGAGTGATGATGATACAGAAGTAAAGACAACAGATAGACGTAAACGAGGTAATAAAAGCATAAGAATTTTAGAAATTATTATTAAGACAGACGTTTTACTTTCGTATAGATAAAGAAGGAGAAGAAGAGGATAGAAAGAAGGAAGAAATGGATGAAGAGACGAGAGCAGAGATTGAACGACTTAAAGATATTCAGGAACGTGATGAACTTGCACAAAGATTGAAAGATAAAGACAAGAACAAGACCAAAAAGGTAGTCGAGGATAGATCAGCCAAAGAAGGCAGTGAGGCCTATAAGAGACGTAATTTGGCAGATGACAAGGAAGCACGTCAAAAAGCTTTACCAGAACTCCGTGTTCTTTCCAACCAAAAGTACCTCAAGCTTCGTGAAGAACAACAATTGTTATTGCTTGAGAAGGAAATTGAGGACGAAGAAAGATTTTTCAGCGGACAGAAAATGACCAAGCGAGAGATAAGAGACTTGGAATATAAAAAGGAAGTGCTGAGATTAGCCAAAGCACGTATGCAAATCGATACCAAGGAGGATGGATATATGTTACCTGAGGACTATATTACAGAAAAAGGAAAGATTGACAGAAAGAGAAAAGAGGATGCGCTATATCAACGTTACAAGGAAGAAGAAAAGTTTGAGACAGAACATGAACAGTGGGAAAAGAGTCAAATTCAAAAATCAGCAGTAAAGCTTCAAAAAAGAGAAGAGGATGACTATGATTATGTGTTTGACGAAGATCAAAAGATTGATTTTGTGTTATCTGCCAAGTTGAATGAACCAGATCAAAAAGATGCTGAATTGTTACAACGAATTGATGAAGCAGAGCGAAAGGCAAAAAGTATTGACGATGTCAGAAAATCATTACCAATCTATCAATACCGTGATGAGCTCATTCAAGCTATTCATGATTATCAAGTCTTGATTATTGTGGGTGAAACAGGTTCTGGTAAAACAACACAATTACCACAATATCTTTATGAGGCAGGTTATACTAAGAATGGCATGAAAATCGGATGTACACAACCTCGTCGTGTGGCTGCCATGAGCGTTGCTTCTCGTGTAGCAGAAGAGATGGGTGTTCATTTAGGTCAAGAAGTAGGATATAGTATTCGTTTTGAAGATTGCACATCAGAGAAAACGGCAGTTAAATACATGACAGACGGTATGCTGCTTCGTGAATTCATGACCGAACCTGATTTGGCATCTTACAGCTGTATGATTATTGATGAAGCGCACGAAAGAACATTGTCGACAGATATTTTGTTTGGTTTGATTAAAGATATTGCTCGTTTTCGACCTGATTTGAAGCTGCTCATTTCTAGTGCCACAATGAATGCTCAAAAGTTTTCAGAATACTTTGACGACGCTCCTATCTTCAATATTCCTGGTAGACCCTATCCTGTTGAAATCTATTATACAAAAGCACCTGAAGCAAACTATTTACGTGCTGCTATTACTCAAGTATTGACCATTCACGTTACTCAAAGTAGAGGTGATATTTTGGTCTTTTTAACAGTAGGTTTCCTTCTTTATAGATCAAAACAGTGCAAGCTAATAGTTTTTATACTTTTTAGGGTCAAGACGAAATTGAAGCAGCACAAGAGGGTTTAACACAGGCGTGTAAAGCATTAGGAAGCAAGATATCAGAACTGATTGTATGCCCAATCTATGCCAACTTACCATCTGAAATGCAGTCACGTATCTTTGAGCCTACACCTGAAGGAGCACGTAAGGTGATCTTGGCAACGAACATTGCCGAAACATCTATCACAGTAGATGGAGTCTCTTATGTGATTGACCCTGGATTCAACAAACAAAAATCATTTAATCCAAGAACAGGTATGGAAGCATTGACCGTTGTACCCTGTTCGCGTGCTTCTTCTACACAGCGCGCTGGTCGTGCCGGTCGTACTGGCCCTGGTAAATGCTTTCGATTGTTCACTCAGTGGGCATTTTATAATGAAATGGAAGAAAACACTGTACCTGAAATTCAAAGAGTTAATCTGTCAAACGTTGTATTGCTATTAAAGGTATTTGCTTTCTCTTTTATGAAAACCAAAATAATAACATTTTGCTTACTAGAGTTTGGGTATTAACGATCTTGTTAACTTTGATTTCTTGGATCCACCTGTTGAAGATACCATGATTCGATCTCTTAGTCAACTCTACGCACTAGGTGCATTAAATGATCGAGCAGAATTAACTAAATTGGGAAGACGTATGGCTGAATTTCCTATTGACCCCTGTATGTCCAAAGCTATTGTTGCTGCCGAGAAATATGAATGTACGGATGAAGTGGTATCCATTTGTGCCATGTTATCCGAACAAAGTTCACTGTTATATCGACCTAAAGATAAAAAGATCTTGGCAGACACAGCACACCAAAACTTGGTCAAACAAGGAGGTGACCATTTGACTTTGTTAAACATTTGGAATCAATGGGTTGAGACGGATTACTCTGTGCAGTGGTGTTACGAAAACTTTATTCAAGTAAGAACATTAGAAAGAGTAAGAAATGTTCGAGATCAGCTTGTACAGTTACTTGATCGTGTTGAAGTAAAACTTGTAAGCAATCCTAATCCTAATGATCCAACAAATATACAAAAGGTAATATAGAGAAAAAGAAAAGAAAAGAGAGGCTGGATTATTTCAAATATTAAAATGTATTACAATAGGCAATTACCAGTGGGTTTTTCTTTAACGCGTCAAGACTTAATAAATCAGGGGATTCTTATCGTACAGTCAAACAAAATCAATCAGTTCATATTCATCCAAGTAGTAGCATGCTTGAAAAGAAACCAAGATGGGTTGTTTATTTTGAACTTGTTTTAACAAGTAAAGAATATATGAGACAAGTAATGGAAATACAGCCAAATTGGTTACTGGATGGTAAAAAGAGGAAAAAAATTAAAGTTTAATGGCCGAATTATAGTTCCACTTTACTTACCCCACATTATTTTTAGTTGCTCCACATTATTACAAAGAAAGTGATTTAGATAATTTGGATGACAAGAAGAAAATGCCAAAAAAAGTAAAATAAATCAAAATGATATATGTTTTTATTACTTGTAAGATGTGTATGAGTATGTATGCGTCTGAAATTTAAGGCTTTTGTACCTCGTTTTCACATGCACACACATGGGGAAAACTCTCTTTTTAAGTATTTCCTTTTTCATTCATAAAAAATGAACATCTATTTCTCTTTCTCTGGTTTGCTGTATTAAAAAAAAATTGAGTGAGTCAGTCTGAGCAAAACAATAAAACGTGTCTATTTTTATAATCGATGAAAAAGATTTACGGGTTCCCGAGTTTACGAAAACGATTGGCCTAAGTTTGTAAGTCCCTCCCGATCTTTCCGGTTCTATCCCCCTCCCCAAACTTACCTTTTTATTTTTAATTCACTTTTTCTCCCTCTTTTCCTTTTTTTTTTTCTCTTTATATTTCAGCCATGACTGGTGCAGATACAGTAAGTCGCTTAGAGCAATATCGTCGCGCTTTCCAAAAGTATGCTTCAGCTGAAAAGGAGAATGAGAAAGTGATGACTAAAGATGACTTCCTGTCTGCCATTGCACCCAAAGAAGACTTTAAAAAGATTCAAAAGGAACAATACGAGTTACTCTACAAGCTTGCTGATAGAAAAGGAAAGGATTGGGTGACCTTTGACGACTTTGTTATTTTCCAAGACCTGATATCCAAGCCTGACGCGGAATACGAGGTGGCTTTTCGTCTATTCGACATCAATGGTACGGGTAAAGTGACCTTTGATCAATTCAAGCAGGTCCTCTCGAGTCATATGCCCACTGACGCGGTGCCTTTTGATTTCGATTGTGACTGGTTGAAATTGTATATTGGCTCCAAGGAAGGTCACCACGAACTCAGTTACCACGAATTCACTCAACTCATCAAAGGTTTACAAGGCGAACGTCTTCGTCAGGAATTCAAGCACTATGACAAGGACCAGACTGGGTTCATCTTACCCGAGGACTTTAAAAAGATCATCTTGGACGTGGCCAAACACAAACTATCTGATGATGTGATTGATCATTTACCTACCCTTTGCAACCTTTACACTGGAAATAAGGTCAGCTTCTCTTCTGTCGTCGCTTTCCACAACGTGATTCGTAATATTGACATGGTCGAATCTGTGATTCGAAAGGCAATTGATGCTAGTAAAGAAAAAAAGATTACAAAGGCCGACTTTTTGAAACATGCGCATGAGGCAAGTCGGTATACTGCTTTTACACCCATGGAAGTTGATGTTATATTCCACTTTGCTGGTGTAGATGATGATTCGGGTGTCTTGGGATTAGAGGACTTTGCTCGTGTCTTGGATCCTCGTTGGACTCAATCTAAACCAGTCGAACAAGCCATTCTTCCAGAAAAAGAAGTCAAGGAGAAAAAAAGAGGAGCTCTTTGGCAAATTATTGACAGCGCCTACTCTTTTACTCTTGGTTCAATTGCTGGTGCTGTCGGTGCTACGGCTGTATACCCTATCGATCTGGTCAAGACACGTATGCAAAACCAAAGATCTAAAGTAGTCGGTGAACTCTTGTACAAGAACAGTTTGGATTGCTTCAAAAAGGTATTGAAGAATGAAGGATTCACAGGGTTATATAGAGGTTTAGGTCCCCAGTTAGTTGTAAGTAGTAAAAAAAAAAAAGGAGAGTGAAAGACGGGAAACAAACTTGTTACTTGTAGGGTGTCGCTCCTGAGAAAGCAATTAAATTAACCGTGAATGATTTTGTAAGAAGTCAGTTTACTAATAAACAAAATGGAGAAATAAAATTCTGGCAAGAAATGATCGGTGGTGGTGCTGCTGGTGCTTCTCAAGTGGTAAATGAAAGATGGATGAAGTCATTTTTAGATGAAGCTGACCAGTGTTTTTTTCTTTTCACTTTAGGTGTTTACCAATCCTTTAGAAATTGTCAAGATTCGTTTACAAATCCAAGGTGAGCAAGCCAAACATATGCCTGACGCACCTCGTCGTTCTGCTCTTTGGATTGTCAAGCACTTGGGTATCGTTGGACTTTATAAAGGTGTAGCTGCTTGTTTGTTAAGAGATGTGCCGTTCTCTGCCATTTACTTTCCTGCTTATGCTCATTTAAAGAAAGATGTCTTCCATGAAGGTCCCGATCATAAACTGAAAATATCAGAGCTATTGATGGCCGGTGCCATCGCCGGTATGCCTGCTGCTTACTTCACCACCCCAGCCGATGTTATCAAGACACGTTTACAAGTCGAAGCACGAAAGGGCCAAACAACTTACAGCGGTATTACCGATGCAGCAAAAAAGATTTACGCAGAAGAAGGATTTAAGGCTTTCTTCAAGGGTGGTCCTGCACGTATTTTCCGTTCATCACCTCAATTCGGTGTCACTTTGACTGTCTATGAGCTCTTACATCAATTTCTTCCTCTTCCTGGTCATGAAACTACTAGTGCAACCACTCCTAGTCCACAAAAGATTGCTAGTCAAATCGAAGTTTCAGAAAGAGGACAAACGTTTCGCTCTACCAACGCTCTCAAGATGCTATTAGATCTTGATTATAGATTCGGTGTATACCAACCAATAAAAAAGGAAGCATAAAATTATAGATTATAATTACGTATCTTTTTATGTACAAATATATTCACTTGCTGGCAAATACGTATACACTTATTTTTTGTTGCTGAACGTCTTGTATTTTTTGCGGGGAAATATGCTCCAATTGGTTAAAAAAAAGGGGGGGGGGGCGATTGCAAAACTAATTTGGAGTACATTTAAATATAAAGCTAAGTTATACGTGTCATGTCAAGCCTTAAAAGCTATAGTTTTATGCTATATATTTTTGAGTGGTTGTTTACTAAATGCTTATAAGCAATAATTTCATGTGAATGGTTTAAACTAGAAAGTATGGGTCATTGCAAGATGAGTTAAAACAACAGTCTTGTCGATACAAACACCCATATTTGCTTGAAATGACAATATTCATACAAAGACTCCCAAGTTGGAATGCTTGAACAAATACAAGTAAGCTGAAAACAGTAAAGATACTATCTATTAAAACATTTGATCATTCTCTATTTCACAGTTATATGGCTACTTTACATACTTATTGGATATCATCCTTTCATATTTTGATTTATTGAAATATCACAAGTCATGATCAAAGACAAAAGAAAAAGGGCTTATCCATTGCAAACAAAGCATGCTTTATAGTCAAAACATAGACAGAGCTATCTAACACTGACCATATAACATATGTTTGTCTATTGCTTCTTTTTTCTTTCACTATCACACATTTCGCATCATTTAAAAACTCTCTCATTCTCCCTCCTCCCCCTCCTCCTCTTCTTTCCATTCACCAAGTCATCCTCAATCTGTCCTCATAATCACTGTTGTATGAACCATCTTTACTGGCACTTTGTTTGCTTCATGTTTGAATCCATATTTCGTCTCCTATGCAATGACATGATCTCTTTCCTATCCTTGCTATCAATACAAAAGATGTCATATTACATTATATTTGATCCAATAGCCATAACAATGCGTTTACAAGCCTATCATACTGAATATATCATTACTTTTCCTCCACTCTTTAGTTTTGACTCGTGTACTTTCAAAATCCATACAGAATACCTTTTTCTCTTTCTTTTCTTTTTTTGTGAAGCATAACAGCAAATACATTTCACACTACTTTGTATCTTGTAGAAAAGAAAAGAAAGAAAAAAAAAGTCGAATACAGAAAACTATACAAGTAAATCTATAAGAGTCGAGGTTGAAAGATGGAGACAAAGTTCGAAGATGCCTCAACTTTTTTTTTTTTTTTTTTTTTCGACTTTTCTGTCTTGGGAATTCTTCAAGTCTAAAGCAAGTTCCATACTTTGGTTTGGTCAGGGTCATCAAGTCATATACGCTGTTTTCTTTTAGAAAAGCTCTGTTCATTATCCCTTGTAATTAGCTTTTGTTATTAGAAAATAAAAATAAATAAAAAATAAAAAAAAGAATGGATAATATGTCAAGTCAACTCTTTTGTGGGATAAATGATTACACTCAACTAGTATGGAATCATTCTATTAATATCATCTCCATACACAAGTGTCGTACCCGTTGTCATAGTGATACAGTGTAACGATTTAAAAAAGAACACTTGAATCGCCGTTTTGTTCATGGTGCACTCACTTTGGAATCCGTTTCTCTTTTATCCTTTTCTGAATTTGGTCATCTCGTACACAGCCAGCCTACAAAGACTTGATGTACTTGCTTACTTTTCCATATATGTTGATGTCTCTTTATCATTTCCTGAATTGCATCTATAACCATTATACAAAAAGAGAGAGAGAGAGAGCAAGCACATTCTATTCTTTATTTACTTGACATGCAAATAAAAATAAAGCAACCTTTTATTCACTACGACATCTATTTGTTACTTGCTATCATCTAAGCTCATAAGCAAGCAAGTGAAAAAAAAGTCCATAAATGGAAATAAGGTCAAGTATGGTCATGGATAAATGAATATCCGATAAAGTCAATACCATTCACATGATCTTATCTGTCATTGACGGACAATGAAATCAACTAAGGCACATTGTTGTCGATCCCTATTTCTTTGTTCTCTCTTTTTTCTTCTTTCCTTTTTCTCTCTCTTTCCCTTTCTCTCTCTCTCTTTCATTTCTATTCGCTTCGTAAGTGCTTGTCATATATATACTTTTGTATTGCAAAGTGGAATTGCTTGACCTAATGTCGTCCAGATCTACTTCATGTGAAGGAAAAAACTAAGCAGAAGAGTCAATCTAGAAGAAATGAACAATATAATGTAAGTCAATCTGACAACAAATTCTATTACTTTACTAATATATCTAAGTGGTCAAGGAGGTTTCTTTTATGGTTTGTTTGAATACTTTTTGTTCATCAACACAGAATATTGATTGTTATTTATTTTTACACACTCACAAGAACCCCCCTCTCTCTCTGCTGACAACATTATTGTTACAACAAGTAATAAACAAATAATGAATGAAAAATGGAGTAACGGTGAATGAGCAATAAAAGCTCAAACAAGAAAGAATAGCAAAGTACGTTTTAGACCAACTATTATGATCATACTATCTGTAAAAGATAACAATTCCCAGGCTTTAATGGGTACGTGGATGGTACTTTGTCTCATTATTTAGATAGTATTAAAGTCTTGGCTTGCAGATATAAGACAAAGAGGGTATGGTGTTATACAAAACTATTTCAGCTCTCTTACTTTGTACACTAAGGATGATGATCGTTGTACATGAAGCTAATGGACTTGTTTGAAGACATGAAAGAAGCCAAAGAATATAATAAACAATGTAAGTAACATGAGAAACAGAGAGAGAGATAAGGAGAGAGAGAGAGAGAAAAGAAAAAGGACAAAGAATGGTTTTATTGCATAGGATATATATAAAAGTACAAGTACTAAAGTCGACATTGTTAGCCATGCCTTTATAGTAAAGACATGTTTCCAGGCACCGCCACGTGGAGGCCATGTCGAATAGGTGCCCTTCTACGTTCTTTTTCCAAAAAGGGTAGAATCAAATAAAGCAATAAATCGAAGAACCCCTGCTGAACTGGTAATTCTCTCAGTGTTGCTGGTCTACTATGATGCTGATCTACTGTGCTGTTGTAATTAGTAAAGAAAGAAAGAAAAAAGATATCGAATCTGGTTCCTTTTTATACATTTTTTGCTCTTATCAAAGTTTTCTCTGTGTTGGCATGACTCGATGATGAGAAATTAACAAAGACAATTCCTGCAAAATCGTCTGTTTGTTACATTTTTGACCATGGGAATCCTTCTTTCTCTCACTCTTCATGCTTTTATTGTATCATTCATCAGTCAAAATATAAAAGAAACCGACATCTTCAGTCTTTTCTTACTCTCCATCGTCATAATATTGAAACATAATCTGTAAGTAATTACATGATAAAACCTGTTGTCCTACTAAATTAGTCAATTCGTCTATAGAACCAATGGAGTACAAGTCCTAGGGTTTTACATGATCATTCTACTTTGACCTAGTCATCATTCTCAGTTGACAAGGAAGCATATGAAAAGATTTAGAAACACAAAGCCTCCGAAAAGCATAATATTGTTCTATAGAGCCAGAACTAATAACCTAGGATTCAGTATTGCATAAAGATGATGCTACAGTCTTTTATGAAATGTAAGTCAAATGCATTTCATATGTCACATCATTACTAGAAGTAATCAACGTTTTTTTATCTTCCATAGCATGATCACGTCAAGTACAATAAATAAAAAGGAGTGGAATAAAATGACGACTTTTGTCCAGATGATATCAAAACAAAGAGGCTTACCTTGTCCTTTATCTACTCATTCTTTTATATGGCATTGAACATGAATAGGCATCAAGAGATACTTTGTGATCATGTCATTCCTCATTGTTCTTTCTATATTTTGTTCTTTTTTGCTGATATTCTATTGCTTGGTGACAAGTCTAGGTTCATCTGATGTATATCTAGTTTGCTCATTTGGTTAGTAACCGATTTATTTTTGGAAATAGTTGAACTATATTATTAGACAAGTATGAAACCAGGCTGTTCAGCAATAAAAGGCTTTGACAAGAGGGGTTTATGAGCGACGGGATCTTAGGTCCTTCCTTCACATTAAACATGTTCGCAACTGAGTTCTTGCTAATGTTCCACAAACTGTACAAATTCGGAAAAAACATTACTTTGTGGCCTATAAGAATAGAATGAGTCGCTGTTGGGTTCAAAATGAACAAACTGCAAGAGAATCCATTGCTTTATTACATGCTGTTCTTTTTATATTATGGTTATTGCGAATGGTTGATTTCCGTGTTTGTTAATAAAGGAAATATCCTAGACTAAAATTCCAAAATTTCCTATCACTAACGAAGGAATAATAACATAGAGCTTTTCTATATGTTGTTTTCAGTCTGCTGAATAAATAGTAAAGAAATAAAACATACGATATAGTGAAGGTGCGAATTAAAAGCTATACTTGATTACGATGTATACTATTGAACTTTGGACTGTGTGTACTTAATATTAGTAGGCTGTATGGATATGCAAAATATGAACTGAGCAGCAAAGCCTTGTTACGCATTAGTAATCATAAACATTCCTATTCATTGTCATATGAACTTGATCATCGCTGTTGTGTTGTTGATTATATGACTTCATATTCTTAGTTTTGTTGTTATAGTTCCATAGTATAATATCTCATTTTAAAAATATATAAAGCATTAGCTATAAAGCTTTTTTATTATAAAGTGTGATAAGCTATTTTTAGGAAATAATAATTTTAATAACAGTGGACAATATACTTTGTATAGAATTTATGTTATTGTTGCTAGGTGAATATTCAATATTTGTATTTATTGAAGAATGAGTCTTTTATATGGTGAAATGTAGTGAACTGTTTGCCACATATTGCCCACAAAAAGCTATAAAATCTATATTCCGAAGTCATCTCAGATGAATTTTATCGAATAAGATCCCTGACTCTAGGTATCAGTCTAAAAGCTGTCTTATTTTTATAAGGAGCGCCATATTAAATAAATAGAAAGGAGTATTAATACGGACTATGCTGTTGGATTATTTAGAATAAGGAGTAATATTTAATATTGAACAAGGAATGAAGAAAAGAAAATTACTGAATTAGTACTCGTATGTAACCAAAGGAACGAATAGAATCTATTGCTGCAGGTGACTTTGGTTTGACTGTTAAGAAGTGACCTTTTTTCAAATAATTTTTTTTTAAAAAAAAAGTATAAAAAGAGGAGCCAAATTACAAAATTATTTTCTTCTTTGAAACTGTTGGCGTTTTGTTCATCTCTCATTCGTGGTGGGAGAACCGCTCCTCCCATCACGTCTCCGTAGCGTTGTCGATTTCCTCTGCAGTATAAAGATAAGACGAAAGCGAAGGGCACTTAAAGACATGGCCTCCACGTGGCAGTGCCTGGAAACATATTTTCTTTTTGAAAATATGGCTAACAATGTCAGCTTTTTTTTTATGTTCAATAAAAATGAAAAATCACTTTTTAAAAAAATACTTTCTAAATATTGCTCTTCTCTTTTATCTTTGCTTTTTTTTTCTAAGTTACTTGTTTGTTTTTAAACCAATTGTTTTGCTAAGCATTTTTCCAATACTATCTGTACTCTTTTAATTGAAAAGTCAAGTTGTGTAATAAAATAAACATAAGATCAAGTAGTATATAATTGTCAAAGCAAAGAAAAAAGAAAAAGCAGAAAGAATAAAGCTGGTGGTAAAGTTGAGAATACTTGGTCAACATTCCCAAAAGGAATCTAATGAGTTGTGAGCCAAGTCTTTTATTTTGTTTATGTTATTTAGTCAGTATATATGCTAAGGACTCAGTATATTAATAGTAAGCTTTGTCTGCTTTCCTTTTTTTTGTTTTCTTGTAGAAAGCTTCTTTCGTTTTTCTGATGCAAGTTTGCATTCAGATGATGACAAGAGATGAAAAAGTAACTGCTGATGTTCTTTTGTATAACTACTTCCTTTTCTTGCTTTTTATGTGTCTAAAGGTATTTGGTTATGAAAAAGTATGTTTGCAGGAATGATGAAGAATGAGGAGGGATGAGTAAAGAAGCTAAAGACAAGCACGTAAGCAAGACTAATAAGGTATATAGTGTAACCATACTTACACCGACTTTCCCCTTTTCACCTTCCTTTTAAGGAACTTGGGAATGTATCGCCTACTTGCTGGCTTATAAGCATAGATGATTGATAGATGAAGTACTTGGCAAGTAACAAATAGATGTCGTAGTGAATAAAAGGTTGCTTTATTTTTATTTGCATGTCAAGTAAATAAAGAATAGAATGTGCTTGCTCTCTCTCTCTCTCTTTTTGTATAATGGTTATAGATGCAATTCAGGAAATGATAAAGAGACATCAACATATATGGAAAAGTAAGCAAGTACATCAAGTCTTTGTAGGCTGGCTGTGTACGAGATGACCAAATTCAGAAAAGGATAAAAGAGAAACGGATTCCAAAGTGAGTGCACCATGAACAAAACGGCGATTCAAGTGTTCTTTTTTAAATCGTTACACTGTATCACTATGACAACGGGTACGACACTTGTGTATGGAGATGATATTAATAGAATGATTCCATACTAGTTGAGTGTAATCATTTATCCCACAAAAGAGTTGACTTGACATATTATCCATTCTTTTTTTTATTTTTTATTTATTTTTATTTTCTAATAACAAAAGCTAATTACAAGGGATAATGAACAGAGCTTTTCTAAAAGAAAACAGCGTATATGACTTGATGACCCTGACCAAACCAAAGTATGGAACTTGCTTTAGACTTGAAGAATTCCCAAGACAGAAAAGTCGAAAAAAAAAAAAAAAAAAAAAGTTGAGGCATCTTCGAACTTTGTCTCCATCTTTCAACCTCGACTCTTATAGATTTACTTGTATAGTTTTCTGTATTCGACTTTTTTTTTCTTTCTTTTCTTTTCTACAAGATACAAAGTAGTGTGAAATGTATTTGCTGTTATGCTTCACAAAAAAAGAAAAGAAAGAGAAAAAGGTATTCTGTATGGATTTTGAAAGTACACGAGTCAAAACTAAAGAGTGGAGGAAAAGTAATGATATATTCAGTATGATAGGCTTGTAAACGCATTGTTATGGCTATTGGATCAAATATAATGTAATATGACATCTTTTGTATTGATAGCAAGGATAGGAAAGAGATCATGTCATTGCATAGGAGACGAAATATGGATTCAAACATGAAGCAAACAAAGTGCCAGTAAAGATGGTTCATACAACAGTGATTATGAGGACAGATTGAGGATGACTTGGTGAATGGAAAGAAGAGGAGGAGGGGGAGGAGGGAGAATGAGAGAGTTTTTAAATGATGCGAAATGTGTGATAGTGAAAGAAAAAAGAAGCAATAGACAAACATATGTTATATGGTCAGTGTTAGATAGCTCTGTCTATGTTTTGACTATAAAGCATGCTTTGTTTGCAATGGATAAGCCCTTTTTCTTTTGTCTTTGATCATGACTTGTGATATTTCAATAAATCAAAATATGAAAGGATGATATCTAATAAATATGTAAAGTGATTATATGATTATGAGATGTAATAAAACTAAAGAGACAAAGAAGGATTTAGATGATTAAGGCAATAATTGCGCAATAAACCAGCCATGTAAAGCATTACTTGAAGGCTTTGCAATTGGTTTCAAGTGCCCAAAAAATATTTAATTGAGATGATGGTTTAAATTCAATAATAACCAGTGAGAAGCTATGAACATACAAGGCAAAAAGGTATATGATTAGATGAAATGTCGCTACCATAACAGTAACGTTCGATATAAATGATGAATTAGTAAGTCTGACAATAGAAACACACAATCAAATGATTATTATGAGCAAATGGCAAGAGAGATCCTTTTGATCCTTAAGAATCAAGCAGAGAGCGTAGTGGTCGAACAGAAAGAACTGATCACCCGAGGAAAAGAATGACAATTACAAATCCAGCAATAAATATCTTTAACCATCTCATGCTTTTTATCATAATCCATAATAACAGTCAGTATTGGAATATATGACTGGCTTAATCACAGTCTA
Source organism: Rhizopus delemar RA 99-880 (assembly GCF_000149305.1). NCBI lineage: Eukaryota > Fungi > Mucoromycota > Mucoromycetes > Mucorales > Rhizopodaceae > Rhizopus > Rhizopus delemar. The sequence continues at coordinate 285,515 of NW_027137840.1, forward strand.
TATTTTCGAATAGCAGGATGGCATTAACAATACATACAATATGACTGATTGTATTACCCCTCAAGTTATCACCACCAGCTGCTGCAAGAAACAATGCCAATTTTTATTCTTTATTTATAGTCAAACTACTATAGTTACTGTCACAGCTATCATCGCTAATATTGTAGCAATTTGCCTTCTTTGTCATCATTATTACTAGTTTTGCAATCCGAGAAAGATAAAACAACAGCAAAAGAAAGACACATGTATCAGAATAACCGTATGGTGTGCATTCGTGATTTCCATCTAAACAAACAAAGACGCATCTGCTGTATTTGAAAAAAAGAAACAAACAAGTTGGATAAAGAAGACATGGTAAAGTAGATTAAGTAAGGAGAAGCATGATAGACATACAGAGAGAAAGAAAAGTCGGCATAGTCAACTATATCAATAAGAGAATGATCAGCTATGATACAGGTCTCTAATGTTGGGTATCATATCTTATGGATCAATTATAAATAATTAAAGCATTGGGTAAAGGTAGGATTATATCAATAGAATGATACAAGGTACGTCTATAATCATATTATATTTGAACTTTTCAATAGAAAAGCAATATTGAATAGAAGGGATAGAATATCACAACTAGGCACAATATGTAAAATAATGGGAACATCTTCTTGGATATATGAACTATTCTTATTAACTTGTCTTGGTACGAGTTATAATACATCCAAAAGAAATATGTGCTTCACGGCTTATAAAAATTGTATGAATCGTAAATGCTGTATTGATGTAGTATAAAAGTAATATCAACCTTTCATAGGTTGTTGTCACTCAGAACGTTAAAGTTTTTCAAAACATTACTGTTTATAAATCCACAAATGAGACCAACAGCAGCAGAAGCTTTAGAATTTATTCACTTTAAAACTAGGCTGATAAAATCTATAAAGTTAGCAGAGTAACTAAGAAAAAGAAGAAGAAAAGGCTTTTTGTGTAGTTTACTAAATATTCAAGCTGATTGGCATCTTATTGAATCCAATCAACGTAAATGTCAAGCAAAACCTTAAATAGGAATAACAAATCAAAATAAAAGATTTCATTTTATCTCCGATGCCTTCTTTATCAGGTAATAGATAAAAGATCATCTGGACAATAAAAATGTCAACACTTTGTCCTAAAACCTTTTTCCTCTTCTTTTTCACTCTTTATCACCCCTCACTCTTTTTATATGATCTCTGCTTATTTAACAAGTCGGGTAAGGATCAAAAGATAGTGAAAGATCACTTCATTGAATCCAATTTTGTATTAGGTGCCTCACCGATTGATCGTCCGAAATGCACTCAAGCGCACATTCGCTACGCAACACAACCCAGTAGTAGAAAAGGATTGTTCATCGATCACTCCACCCTACGCAAAGTTGAATAAAAATCTTGAACTTGTCAAACGCATTCTGGATCAACGTCCACTGACCTTGGCTGAAAAGATTGTTTATTCTCACTTGACTAATCCTGAAGAAACGGTGCCTGTTCGTGGTGAAACTTATTTAAAGCTGTCTCCTGGTAAAATAAAAACAAATCTAAATGTCGGTGTATTTCTAATCCATTTTTAATAGATCGTGTCGCAATGCAAGGTAAACCATTCTGTCAAAAAAGAAGGACAGCAGGGAACATGAGCTAATCTCCTTTTTTTTTATAAAGATGCCTCTGCGCAAATGGCACTTCTTCAATTCATGTTATCTGGTATGCCTACAACAGCCGTTCCTACTTCAGTTCACTGTGATCACTTGATTGCTGCTCATGAAGGAGCTGATAAAGATGTAGCTCAATCAATTGTTACCAACAAGGAAATTTTCGACTTTTTGGAAAGTGGTGCCAAAAAGTACGGTATTGCATTTTGGAAGCCAGGAAGTGGTATTATTCATCAAATCGTTCTGGAAAACTATGCTGCCCCTGGTGGTCTTATGTTGGGTACAGATAGCCATACTCCTAACGCTGGTAAGTTTCTAGATTGAAAAAAAAAGGGGTACATATTCAAGGTTGTATGTAGGTGGTCTGGGTATGATTGCTATTGGTGTGGGAGGTGCTGATGCTGTGGATGCCATGGCTAATATTCCTTGGGAATTAAAGGCACCTAATGTGATTGGTGTTAAATTAACAGGTAGTTTGGGTCCCTGGGCTAGTCCTAAAGACGTCATTTTGAAGCTTGCTGGTCAACTCACTGTGCGTGGAGGCACTGGTCACATCATTGAATACTTTGGTGAGGGTGTAGAAAGTCTGTCTTGTACTGGTATGGCTACTATTTGTAACATGGGTGCTGAAGTAGGCGCCACCACCTCTGTCTTTCCTTATGCAAACAACATGAGCGCCTACTTGAGAGCCACCGGAAGATCCCCTGTGAGCCAAGCTGCTGATAGCAATGCTCACTTTTTGCGTGCTGATGCTGGTGCTCACTATGATCAATTGATTGAAATCAACTTGTCTGAAGTCGAACCTCATATCAACGGTCCCTTTACACCTGATTTAAGTACACCCCTTAGCAAATTCAAAGACTTTATTCAACAAAATGGATGGAAAGATGAGCTGAGTGCCTCTCTTATCGGTAGTTGTACCAACTCTTCATACCAAGACATGTCACGTGCTGCCTCTCTTGTCAAGCAAGCTTCTACTGCCGGTGTCTCTTTAAAGACACCCTTCTTGGTCACACCCGGTTCTGAACAGATCCGTGCCACCATCGAACGCGACGGTCAGCAAGAGGTATTTGAAGAGGCTGGCGGACAAGTGTTGGCAAATGCCTGTGGTCCCTGTATTGGACAGTGGAAGCGTTCGGAAAAGAAGGGAGAAGAAAACGCGATTTTGACCTCCTTCAACCGTAACTTTCGCAGTCGAAACGATGGCAATCCCCAGACAATGAACTTTTTAGCGGCCCCTGAGATTGTGACTGCCATGGCATTCGCTGGCAGTCTCTCTTTCAATCCGATGACAGATGTCTTGTTGGACAAGAACGGACACGAATTCAGGTTCAATCCTCCTACAGGTGATGATCTTCCTCGCGAAGGATTTGAGGCGGGTCGTGATACCTATGAACCTCCTGCCCCTACCCCTACACCTGACGCCTCTGTACAAATCAATATTGATCCTCAATCCAACCGTTTACAAGCTTTGGAAGCATTCGAACCTTGGCATGGTGATGAATTCAAAGATATCCGCGTCTTGGTAAAGGTCAAGGGCAAGTGTACTACCGATCACATCTCAGCGGCTGGACCTTGGTTAAAATACAAGGGACACTTGCAAAACATTTCAGAAAATACCTTGATTGGTGCATTAAATGCTGATACTGGAAAAGTGAATTCAGTCTTGGATATCACCACCAATAAAGAAGATACCATTCCTGAAGTTGCCAAGAGTTACAAAAGTCAGAATATTGACTGGATGGTGATTGCCGATGTAAGTTTTTCTATAAACAAAATAGAGCAGAGAGAATTGAATGACCCATTTTTTTTTTTTTTTTTTTTTTTGTTTAGCACAACTATGGTGAAGGATCTGCTCGTGAACATGCCGCTTTACAAGTCCGTTATTTGGGCTGTCCACTTATTATCTCGAGATCATTTGCTCGTATTCATGAAACCAATTTGAAAAAGCAAGGTGTTTTGCCACTGACTTTTGTGAATGAAAATGATTATGAAAAGATCTCTGGTGGGGATGTGATTGAAACTGTGGGTGTAAAGAACATTGCGCCTGGTAAACCAGTGCAATTAATTGTGACAAAACCTGATGGAAGTAAGATTACAATTGATGCCAAACATACAATGAGTCAAGATCAGATTGGCTGGTTCAAGAAAGGAAGTGCGTTGAATCTCATTAAAAGTATTAACCATGTGTGAATAAATAAATAATAATTGTTACCTTCAACTATTACTATAAATGGCGAATATCCGCATGAGAGTAGAAAAAAAGATTAAAATTTTATTTTTTTATTTTACTTTTTTTTCTTTCTTTTTATAATCAAATAAATATGGAGTCAAAGCAAGAAATCGACTCTTTATCCAACATTGAATGCTTGGAAGATGGTCCGTTATTTAGAGCAACAATCAATGATCTCGAAAGTCGTACTGCAACATTAAAAACACGATTAAAACGAATCATAAAAGCAGTGAGTGTCTCTTTAGAGGCTAGAAAGCAAATGACAAAAGCGGATGAAGAATTAATGGAAACCCTAAGAGAAGTTGAATGTGTCGAACCTCTGATGAGTCACTATTTGAACGATGCATGGTCCAAGATCATCGAGGAACGACGCAGATTGGATCACTCGTTATCCTTTCAGTTACTGGAACCTATGAAGAACTTGTATGAGCAAGATATCAAAGCTGCGGAATTAAAAAGACGTCAGTTTGAAGAAGAAAGCAAAGATTACTACGCAGTCTTGGCAAAGTATCTGAAACGAACACAGAACGAAGAAAAGCAGCTGACTCGGAAACTGAAGTTTGATCTCGCACGTTTTGATTATCTGGGATTCTTGATAGACTTGCACGGAGGTCGAAAGGAACATGACATTCTTTTGCACATTACAAATCACATTGTCCGAGAACTCAATTACTTTGAGTCCACTGCACACAATGTCGCCTCAGCTAAACCTGGTCTTGACTTGCTTGTTGCCTTGTTATCAGAAAATTCACTTAAATATTCAATAAAGATGACAGAACGAGCCAACAAACGAAAAGAACTAGAGAGCATGATCACCCAGGAAAATCCGGATAGAAAAAGACGCCCAAGTCTTCCTGATACGAGATCCTCTTGTACTTCTTCTTCTTCTGTCCTATCTGCAGAAATTGATCCAAGTGTCAGTGAGGATAAGTTTAAGGGCATACGAGATTTGGAGCAGACACAAGGTAGATACAATTCACTTTTTGGGTCGCAAGAAGGAAGGTTTCCTATTTGCTACATCAAAACCATCAAAGAGTTCAGGATTTGATGTAAAGTCTTCTACACAAACATGGCACAAGTTAAAAGAACCCCCCTCTTTTCTTCCCACTGGATTGATGAATACTAATTTTTACAAAAAAACGTTAGGTATTGGTGTGTTTTGAGTGGTGGCCAATTATATGAATACACCAACTGGAAGAAACAACTCGAGCCTCACAATGGACCCATCAACCTACGATTTGCTACTGTTCGTGAAGCAAGGAATTCAGAACGTCGTTTTTGCTTTGAAGTAATCACACCCCTGATGCGAAGAATATACCAAGCCACTTCACAAGAAGAGGCAGAATACTGGATGTCGACTATACAAAATTCAATAGAAAGTGTCCTCAACGGAACAAGTAGCTATGCCAACTTGAAGCCCTTTATCATCTCTCCTTCTACTTCTACACCCATCCCAAAAACACAGACGACAACAATGACATCATCCACCCTCACAAACAACAAGAAAAAACGATCCAGTCGACACATCCGTTCCTTGAGTGTAGTGCTCAAATCGGTTGCGGCTGATAAACAGCCAAGTGCTGAAAGTAATGATAGCAGTGATAAGTCACTGGATGTGCCTTGTTTGCCAACAGGAACAAGTCTTCGATCGAGATGGTCTGGATTTCATTTTGGAAACTATACAAAGCCCCCTTCTTCATCCAATCACGACCAAAACAATATAACGACCAAGCCATCCAATGAAAGTTTTTATGCACAATTTGATATAGCTGCCATTAAAGAGTTATTAGATACACTTAGGCTAGATCCATCAAACCATTTTTGTGCTGATTGTGGAGCAAAGGATCCTGATTGGTGTTCCCTTAATTTGGGTATCCTGTTATGTATTGGTAAAAGAGAGAGAGAAAAAAAATAGAATTACTTTTTCCCTTTTACTCATTTTGTACATGTAGAATGTTCAGGCATCCATCGAAGCCTTGGTACTCATATATCCAAAGTAAGATCATTAAAACTAGACAGTGCTTGCTATACATCAGAGATCATTCAGTATCTAAAATGTATGGGCAATGCTCAAGCAAATGCCATATGGGACCCTCGTCTCACACAACCCTCATCTATTACCAGTAACCGTGAAGAAAGATTGACCTACATCCAGGCTAAATATGTAGATCATGCCTTTGCTGATAAAGAGAATACTTTGAACCAATTACTATTCGAAGCAGTCCATCAAGATGACACTGCAAAGGCCATGTATGCTCTTGAGCTGATACGCTCAAAGAAAAACAAAATGATGGCAGAAAAAGAAGAAAGAGAGAAAGAGATTGAACCTTCATTAAAGGACCTAGTAAACTTAAATTATGTGGCTGAAGAAAATGTATTGGACATGATTGCAGCTCCATCATAAAACCATTATTAGTGCATTTCACTCACCTGTAGCATTTTATTCTATTTAATTATTATTTATAATAAATACATTCTTATTTTTTATACATAAAATATGAAATAAAACACCAAAAGATGGTTGACATTTACCAAAAATGTGTGTATCACTCTTGATCATGTTGTGCATCCCATAAACCTAGCTGTAAAAGTAACGAAAAGATGTGTAAGCGTAAAGAGTTTTTAAGCAGCAGAAGGACTGTGGTCAGTGATAAGAAAGCTAAAGAAGCAAGGACAATGTGGCTCTTGCTGCCAATAACTTGCCAAGGGATTAGCCACTTATCCAGTGGCATGTGAATGTGGATTATAGAAATACAAAATGCATTCAATTTCCTTCCAAAAAAAAAAAAAAAAAAAAAAAAAAGGTTTGATTACAATCAAGGGGATATTTAATACCTATTTCATCCTCAAAAGGGTTTGAATGTGTCAAAGGTGGTTATGAATTGTACTAGTACTTGGTTCCTTTTTTTTTATTTTACTGTTAAAGCTCTGCATCTCCTTTTAAACCAAGTAACCACCAATTTTTCCACCAAGATAGCAAAGAGAGTTTAATAGGTAAATAGGCATCTGCATCATATTCCAGAGCTAAATCATAAGCTTTCTTTGCCAAAGGCAGATCCTTTTGCACACCCACACCATTTTCATACATCCATCCTAAATTCCAATAGGCCAATGGTGAACGATAATCTTCAGCCGCATTACGATAACAAGCTGCCGCCTTTTCATAATTTACTTTGGTTCCAATCCCCTTGTAGTAATAATCGCACATCTTGACACGCGCATCCACATTGTTTTGATGAGCGGACCTTGACCAATAAAGGAACGCGTTCTTTTCCGCATTTTCATCTCTCACTTTCTTTTCTTTTGTCAACAAGGGCATAAAATCCCACAGTCTTTTATCTATCGTCAAATTGAGTTGATCAAGCTTTGAGTCAGTGAAATCGTTATTTACCAGGATCTAATAAATAGGCAACATTGGATTGTGCAATTTCATAACCTCTTTCTGCAGCCATTCTATAGTAGAGCAAAGCAGTTTCTTCATCACCGTTTTTATATGCACTGTAGGCTTGTTCTACCGTTGGATAGAGCCAATCACCTGCTTCAGAAATGGCTTTGTAATACTATCGATTGTTACTTTTCTGTGTGCTTAAAAGAGAAACTTACATGAACAGAAACACGGCAAGAACGCGTTGGGATATACCCTTGATCATTCAGCTGACCAAGATACCAATAGGCGAGCAAGTGTTTTGACTCTGCTGCTTTATTCAGCTTCTCGATCGCCACCGGAAGCGTCAGATCATCCTGAACGTATTCAAGAGCCAGGTTGATCTCTGCCTCAGGATACTCTTGGTCCGCTGCCAGTTTAAAATGATGAAGAGCCGCACGCTGATTTTCTTCTACCACAATCCCATTCTTGTACATCAATCCAAGCGCATTTTGAGATATAGGGTCGTCGAACGCATAACCTTCGAGGAACCACTGATAGGCCGCTTGCGGATCTGCCTTTACTCCCTCACCACGCCAATACATCAACCCCAAATAGCCCGCTGCTTGACCAATCTGTTTCATTTCCTTTTTCTTTAGTTTATCTCTGGGAGTAGCAAGCCCTTTTTCCACAATCTGGGAAAAGTAACGGATGGCTTCTTTATAATCCTTTTTGATATCACGCGTGCCTGAATAATAAACCTGACCTAATCTCAACTATAGACCGGTCAATACTCCCTTCTTTCTAATATCTCACCTTTACCTGTGCATCCCTGTCACCTTCACTTTCACCAAGGTATTTCCAATACTGTAATAATTCTCTTATATTCGCCTCTGATCTCAGATGACTCTTCTTATCTACCGTCTTACTCGCTCCATACCCATACACGCCACCGTGTTCATCTGACAGGCGCACTTTGGACAACGGCAAGGTACGTCCGTTGGGTGGTCCAGAGTGGTAGTATCGAACAGCCTTCTCGGCTACATTTCTATAATAATAAAGCGCATCTTCACAACTTTCTTCAGCATGAATGCCGTACAAGTGTCTATAGCCCAACGTCATCTCTGCCATCGTGTCTCCGCTGTGTGCCGCAAATGTATAATAGATGGATGCCTTGGCTTGATCCCTTTCGACACCCAAACCCGAGGCATACATGAATCCGAGCATGTGTTGAGCTGTCGAGTTGCCCTTGGAGGCTAATTCATTATAATACATGAAGGCTTGCTGATAATTCCTTGGGTGTGCATACTTTGAAAACTACAGAAAACGATCAATTTCTTTTTCAGAAACGTATCCTTGCGCTTTCGTCTTACCAGGTTGAGCTCGGCTAGTAACAAAAGAGCGTCGTTGTTTTCAAAAGTGGCTGCGGATTCCTTCAAGAGTAAAGTGGCTTCTTGGTATTCGTTTAAAACGTCTTCATTAGGTGTTGTCACATCTGTCGTTTGCTTCCATATCAACAGCAGATCTTGAAAAAAGCCTTTGGGTTTATTAAAAGAATGTATTTGACGATGACGCTTTTCAAGCTCTTTCAAGCGGTCTAAAGCCATTGCATAGAGCTGTTGTCCTAAAGAACATTGTTATAAACAAAAAAAAATCATTGCTGCTTTGGTTGTACCATTCAGTTCAGATGAGGCTGATTGAACATTGTTACTTTTTTCAATGGATGTTATGACTTCCTATACAAAAAAAAAGAGCGAGTCAATTTATACTTTTATGCGCAATTGACATTGTCTTTTTCTTTACTTGATTAACTAAGGTGCTAGTAGCTAAACAACTACAGCATAATGCAATTAAGGCTAGACATGATTGTTATTTTCTTTTTCTTTTTCTGCCTGTAGAATCTTACGAATGATATATCTTTTTCGAAGTCGACCCATTCAAAGGAAAAAAAGAAATGCGTTTGTCGGTGATGATTGGCTGAATCCTGCTTTATGAACTGGATTTCAAATGCTTTTTTTAATTTAATGTGGATAAAAGCAAATATAAAGAATATGCCATAGCGTTTGTGTTTTAGCATTCTGATCATTACAAGTAGTGTCGCAGGAATATGATATAGATGATGTATGTATGAATTCGATAGAGTGAGAGAGAGAGGAAAGGAAGGGCGTAAAGAAAGTTATAAGGGGATGATGAGTGTATAGACTGATAATAAAGCAACACTTGATTACATAAGGTTCAATCATAAAACAGCAAGTCAATTGATATAGGTCTATGCTTAATCTAGCAATTTTTTTTTCTACTTCTTCTTTCAATCAATAAATTGTTCGCTGCAGCTGAAAGAATCTACTCGATCGATTTCCCTCCTTTTTTTAACTCACAAATCCTCAACTTTATATTAAAAAGTAATAGAACTTTATTTAAAGGCGAAACAACTCTCCCTTTGCTTTATATGATATTAAGGAGGGATAAAAGAAAGGTTTGACAACTTAGCGCTATATTTTATGCATTTATCATCTTGTACGATTTTATTATTTGGTTTTTTAGTAAAATGTCGTAAAACTGTACAATACACAACATTGGCTTAATTACATTCTAAAAGAAAAGAGAGATCTTGAACCAATTGGCTTTTTTCAATGGCAATGAATACAGGGAGACTGTTTATTAAACAAGGGGATAACAGTAGCCAATTTATATGATCTTTATAAATAGTTGCTTATGTGCATGTTTCTTTTTTAATTTAAAAGGGAAAAACGAGGCCATTTTTCCTTAAACTCTCCTTACCTCTCCTTTTGAAAAGAATGAATGAATCAACAAGAAAAGAAAGAAATAAGCAAGGCTCAAAAAAAAAAAAAAAAAAAAAAAAAAAAGAAGATAGGCCAAAAGAAGTTAATGTAAAAAGAAGAAGTACTAGTAAAAAATAGAAATAATGAAATAAGAAAATAAGATTTAAAAAAAAATAAAATTGTATAAAAAAAAAAAAAAAAAAAAAAAAAAAGGTATAAAAAGGATGAAAACTCTTTTTTTTCTTTTTCTTTACAACAAGAACAATTTAACTATGCGTTTATTCTTATTTAATCAACACAACACTAACGAAAAGAATAAATCGTCATTTAAAAAGGCGATATTTAATTTAATATCAAGAAATAATGCAGTCCCTTCTCAATCCGTAAAAGTAATCAGCTCACCACCAAAACCAAAACCGACAACGATTCATTTACACTGGAAAGAAGCATGCACGACGGAAAGCAAAGAGTGTCCAGCGTATTATTTAACGCACAGTTATCTTAGGAGCATAAGAGCCAATCCAAATCAGACAAGACTGATTGCTGCATCCAATGAATCCAACACAGCAGTGTCATTTTGTAAAGTAGTAAAAAAGAGAAATGATGCGTTCGTGTGGGGTAAACAAAGCCAGTTGAGGAATGAATTATAATCCTTTATTGGTCAACTTGATGACATTACCCGTACTGCCAATAGAATATCTAAGCATAGACTTTTAGTTTTGATTTATATGCGTGTATATATACCTTTCTACTCTTCCACTGCCTACTAAATCATGTAGCAAGAATTCCATATTTAACCTAGTTTTATGTAATCTTTTTGATTTCAACAACTATTTTACATGTCAATAATAAATTTTATAATCCATCAACTTACACTCTCCATAATATCTTTTGTTGCTCTCTTTTTTAATATCCTTGTGATCTCACTTCGTCCATTGGATATATTTGTCATAAAATGACCTTGTTTTCTGAACGAAAACCAATATAGACCAACTTGTAGATGAGGTAATAAAAATCCATTCATCACTAATTGTCTATAAAGAAAAGTAAGTGCCATTCACCATGATATCAATCGCTCTTACTTTATATCGGCATCATTTATACCAAAACTATTTAAATCCTTTGCTGATATCGTTACTTGACTGTAATATCTTTTATCTTTTATTAAACGGATAAATATATCTACTTGAATGTCAGAAAAGAAAAATAAAGAACTCGCTAGGAACACAAGGTTACCAAATACAGTCTTATTGTTCTCCTCCTGCTTGATTTCATCCATCATTTTAAGATAATCTTCAGTCTTGATGATCACATATTCATCCTCTACCGAGCCAATCACATGGAATTTTCTCCATTCTCCTTTTTCTATTGCTTCTTGCTAATAAAAATAAGCATGAGAACTAAAAGGATCATCATCTTACTAATTCTTTATCAATCAAGGTAGGATTAGGCAAGATACTGTAGATTTGATGAATAAAACAAACAGGAACAGTTGTATCATTAAGTCCAATCAAATAGCTGGCTGCATTTACACTATCTGATGCTATCTGCATTACAAAATCATCCTCCATCTCATCCTCTTCTTGTGCTAGTAATTCATGTCTTATCCTTTTCGCTTTCTTTATATTATTTCTATAAACATCAGGTTTTTTAACTCTTTGCTGTGTTCTATACAAGGTCTGTTCGGCATCAATTCTTTGACGGTTATTCATGATGTAAAGAAAAAGAAAAAAGAGAGAAAAAAAAAAAACTTATGCAGTTTCGCAGTAGAATTAAATCTTCGGACTTTTTTTCAGATTGACATTTATCATTGTTCAACTCCTATTCTTTCAATGCTATATTTATTAAAGTCAATTTATAAAGTATCAGAAAAGAAGGAAATATAAGACAGAGGTTCAAGACAATCGCTTCTATGGATGTATTGCCTAAAAATAAGAAACTTGATTTATATCACCATTGACTGTTCTTTTGCTTTTCTTTCAGAACAATCATAGACCACATCCTATTCTCTTACGATTCGAATGAGGTATGATGAATTGACAGCATAAAAATGTAGGAGAATGTGTAAATGAAAAAAAGAAAGAGCAGCTACGTCATTTTTTTTTGTGTGAAAGATTTTTCTTTTTTTTTCCATCTTTTTTTTTTTTTCTTTTCTCTCTCTCTTTTGCGCAGTATGATATCTAATAACAGTGCTCAAAAGAGACCTTATGCTAGTATTGCAGCTGATAACCAAACACGAAAAGAAGAAGAAAAATTGTATGAATCACAATGATAACAATAAAAATACGGAAAAGAAATTTTACGTGTAAAATAGTGGTTTCTTATACAATTTGTTTTTAGTAGTGAACACATGTCTGTTCAAGACAAGCGTCTTGTTACAGAAACCTTGACTAAATTGATGAAACACCCTTGTGCTGGCCCTTTTCTTCAACCTGTAGATCCTGTCTTTTTTAATATACCCGATTATTTTGATATCATTAAACATCCAATGGACTTGAGTACGATACAAACCAAATTGAATAATTACCAATCAAAAGAAGAATTCATTGCTGATGTTGAATTGATGCTCGACAACTGTTATTTGTATAATAACGCAACAGATCCAGTGTGTGATCAAGCAAGAGAACTCGAAAAGGCTTTCAAAAAGCACCTAGTGAAATTGAGAGCTCCAGTCAGTGATTGTTATCTTTGTCTATCGGAAAATTAATTTTTTTTTATAGGCAAAAAAGACAGTGTCTGAAAAACAACCTTCAACAGTGACAACCTTGTTATCAGAGAGTGAATATAAACATTGTGCATCAGCCATAAAGGAATTCAAGAAACCAAAATACGCTCATTTGACATGGCCATTTGAGAGGCCAGTGGATGCAGCCGCTTGGGGTGCAACTGACTACTACGATATCATTCAGCATCCAATGGATATGTCTACGATTGAAAACAAATTCAAGAATGCGGAATATACCAATGAGGATCAGTTTTATGATGACTACAAGTTGATGTTTAGCAATTGTTATAAATACAATCCACCACATCACGAAGTGCACTTGTTGGGAAAGAAGTTTGAGGAAGACTTTGACAAGCACTGGAATAAGATTCACGATAAGCCAAAAGAAAGAGCTGTAAAGAAACAACGTGTGGATCAAGGTAAGTTTTAACTGTGGCTTTTCTGGTGATTCATCTTTGCTGCTAGATGTCATGATCACGCCACCTACGACAGAGGATGAAGTGCAAGTAAAACAAAACACAGAGGACATGATCAATACTGATGATGCAACGACTAAAACAACAGCAAATGGTAATTATCACTGGATCAAGATATATAATAGCTCATGATTTCATATTAGATGGACGTCATGTTTTGAGAGTCAAATTAAATGTAAAGAAGTCATCAAATGAAGCAGAAGAGGTAAGAGAGCATGTATGATATATTCTATTACTAATACCCTGTCTACTTAGCCTCCTAAACAGCCAATCACAACACCATCCAAACCAGCTGTGAAAATACCTGGATTAGCTTTATCCAAGGAACCACCAAAGTTAGGACTTGACCATCGTCCACCTTCTCCCCAATCAGAAAAGAAAGACCAAAAACCATCTATCGTATTACAAAACCATGATCAATGGCTTGCTCAGGCAAGACAACATGCCCTTCAACAAAAAACATCCGCATCTGTAAAAAATACATCATCCACCACATCTGTAAACAAACCAGTCCAACCCAATATACCTGTGAATAATAAAAAACCCATGGTTTCAAAGCAACCTGAAACGCAAACACCCATATTTGATATTGGTGAATTGTATAATAAAATCAATGACGAAAAGCGAGCTAGACAGCAACAGGTATGGATTGATCTATTTACTACCCTGACTCATTCCGTTTTATATAGTTGCGTGAGGAGCAAGAAAGACGTGAGAGAGAAGAAAGGGTGAGAAGAGAACGAGAGAGAAAACGCTATGAGGAACAGATGGCAAGAAAGAGAGAATTCCGTCAACAGATGTTGAAGAAGAAGGAGATGGATAGAATACAAAGAATGAATGCACTGGTAAGTGAATGGAACTGTCACCTCTGTTTTTACTGAGACATCATTAGAATCAACGCGTGGTTGACATCAGTGCACAAAAGATGTCTTTACACCAATTTGAATTGAACGTGTTGTGTAAAGACCTTGACTGGAGAGAGCTAAATAATTGGCAAAGGGAGACAGTTGATTATCGTCATATACCCGTACCTGCCTTTGTTCGTCGATCGCCTGTGAACTTGAAAGAGCTTCGGTCTAAATTACTAAGTAAAAGTGTTCGACTAAAGCATGCAAAAAAGCAAGAAGATTCATTAAAAGATCAACAACAAGTCATGAACAATCAACAAGATTCTGACATGGATGTTGAATGATTGCCTAATCTATGTATGATCTTCACTGCCCCTTCTCCTTTTTTTTTCTTTTCTTTTCTTTTTTTCTTTTTTTTTTTTTTTTTTTTTTTTTTTTGTTTAAAAGTGATTAAAGATTCAATGATTTTGCCCTTGTCTTGATGTGTTGATGATGTACTTTTGGATAATGAATGCCTAGGGAATGTGTCTCTCCTCTTCCCTTCTTTCTCCTTTTCAAAAATCTGTACACAGAATCATAGGAAAAGCATTTTAATGTCAGTTGTAAAAAAAAAAAAAAAAAAAAAAAAAAGGATTGTGAAAATCCCTTCTTGATACTTCTTATCAAAGAACTCTCAGTGATACAATACATATTTTTAAAAAAAAAGGATACCTACCTGGAATTGATTGTATGATGTTACTTAAGTAAACTTGTATTTTATTCTAATGATGGTTTTGTATAAAGACTTTTATTGATCAATGTCAACTACAACAAATAGGTTTCATTCAATGCACGCCAACCGATCCATTCGTTTAAACCCTCTTTTTGGCTTCCTAGTATCCACATGATTCTCTCCAAATAGCATATTGTGTTTGTATGGAGTGATTGATTCTACCGTAAAGCCAATGTTTTCAATACGTGTAGGGTTTGTTGTTATGGAGATACTGGTAGAGATAGAAGAGGAGGCTTCCTCCATAGTATCACTGTATTTCCTTTTTAAAGCGTGATTTTGATTCTGCAAATTTCTAATGGCTTTGGCCACTTGTTTGGGAGATGCCGTTTTGTCAATGAGTTCCCACTCTTCTTTTTATCACTCCTGATCTTGAGTCTCTAGTCACTGCGTCAAAGTATCAGATGTATGTTGATCGTCAGACTGACATTGGTATCTTTGTAACGCGTAAGATAAGTAATGAATGGTTGGATCATTTGGACAGAGTGTATCGTTCATGTCCATGGCACAGTTAGCTAAAAATAAACCAAGAGCGATGCATGGATGGATAGGCATCGTACCACCATGCTCTTGAACCCGTAGTTTACATCCAATCAAGCAATTATTAGCCCAACCTTTAGCGGGGAATGCATGGCAACCAGGAAAACTGCTGATCGTTAGGCCCTTTGCAACCCATTCAGACAAACGCGCCAGTGCATATGACAAGTACAACTGGGTCCAATTTACGTCTCTTGAAAGCTTGGAGACTGTAATGAATTACTCTCTTTATAGGTGTACGAACGAATTGAATGCAAATAGTTTAGTTACTTTGTATACGATGCATAGAGATGTAGTTTAAAAATAGCCGCACACAAACAACTTGAAATTATTGATTCAGTGATTGTTGTTTAGGAAACAGCTGTATAAGAACAAACGAAAAGAATAATAATAAAAAAAAAAAAAAAAAAAAAAAAAAGAGAGAGAGAGAAAAGCAGATGCGCTGTCAATGTTCTCAAATGAAGCTTGGGAAAGAAGTAAAGGTTTGATATCTTTGTCAAACGTATATACTGTATTTTAACTTGAATGAAGCATTTTTTTAGACCCATTCTATTTTCAAGTTCAAATGACACTATTGGAAAAATAGTGTACAGCAAACTGTCATCAGGGTAGAGTCAGGCTACCCCCATTTCGATAAGGGCCAATAGGATTTGAAGTTTTGCCAATGAGTACCAGAGACACTGTGAAAATGATACTTTGTGAAATAACTCACTGAACATCAAAAAAGTGCACACTCCCCTCCCTTTATTTTTTTTCTCAAGCGCCAAATTCTATAGGCTTGACTGTAGGGATCATCCAGCCATTTTATTGGACTTTTTTTTTTTACCTCCTCATTTTCAAACGCGAAACACTATGAGATTCGGTTCATGTTGAAAAAGGGGGACATGTGTGTAATACAGTAACAAAAGAAATTTCGGTTACTTTGCATAAGGCTCCGAAAGTTTGTGTATACACCGTACTATCAAATGATATCATGTATCAAAAAAGGAGGGTGATTTAATATGTGTTGTTTATGACCTGTGAATACAAGTGAGTGTTGTCTATTGTATGATGTGTTGTGTACGATAGAGAACGAGACAAGTTTATTTTTAATGTGTATGCATATGTGAAAATATATATACATGTGAGTGTGTAGGTGTGTATGTGCATATATATATAAAAAAAAAAGAGGGCATACAAAAGAGAGAGAGAGAAAGAGAAAGGGGGGGGGGAATCTTGATTTTTAATTGAAAATGGATGAATGATCATAAAGTGTAGTAGAATAGAGTGTATTGGTTGAAAGTAGTGGTTCAAGAAATAAACTGTCTACAAAAGTGGGTCTATAATAAGGAAAATAAGTTGACTGTGTTGGTGATGATGTAGGATAATAATATTCTTGATCACAAAGAGAAGGAGAAGGAGAAGAATGGGTGGTATAGACACTACTTTTACTACTACTACTACTGCCATAGACAGAATCCATTGAACTTGAAGGATAAGGGACAACAGATGAACACAAGGAGGCTTGGCTTGATCGGCGTCTTCCGATCCTTTTAGCCACCGGTAATTCGAGACTGTCTATGAAACCTTGTTCTTTACCAGGTTGAATGGTCCAATAACAACCTTTCCGAGGATGATTAGGATTTGATGCATCACGTTGAATTTTGATGAATGATTTATGTAAGGACAAGTTATGTCTGACCGAGTTCTATATCACAAAAGGTAAGAAGGAATAGAATAAGAAAAAGTGATCTTAATTACCTGCCAACCTAGACTTGTAGTGCAATAAAATGGATAGTTTTCCATAATCCAATTATAAATCTCATTTAATGTCAACCTTCTTTCTTTACTACTCAAGATCGCATGAGCAATGATTGTCGCATAAGAATAAGGTGGTTTTTCATTTCTGTCTACTGGGTCCCATGAAGGTATGATATGAATTGGACCCTGTAAGCACTTGTGTTTGATAGGTTCATTCTGTTTGAAAAAAGTCTGAGTCTTTTGTTGCATTTTATTTTTAAAGAGTAAAGAAGAAGAAAAGAAAGAGGGAAAGACGATGGAGGGTTTTTTATTCAAAACGCTTTACATTGTCCCTAGTTTACGTCGGAACCAACCGTTACACGATGATATCCTTTTCTGTAAAAGAAAAATAGAGTGAATTTTGTAATGAACCATTGTTCATATCTCATTCTCTTTCTTATTCAACTCTCTCTCTCTCTTTATTTTCTTACATCTCTTTTTATATTCTATTTGAAACATGCTTGCTTTGTTCGGCAAAAGAGCAAAAGAAGTAGCTAAATTAAGGAGTCAGAAAGAAGGGGTGGGGTACACATGTGGAAGCCACGGTTCCGAGTGGGTGAGCGAATAAAGAAGAGAGACAGAGACAGAGAGAGAGAGGGAAAGAGGGAAAGAGAGAAAAGCGGTTGTGATACGTGTATTGTACAAGGTTACACGATAAAGAAAGCAGAACACATTCTGATGCTCATATAAACATTTACATAGTGTATCACTTACTCTTTTTCTCTCTCTCTCTCTCATTCAAGGGGGGAGGGATCTGGGCTTATTTTGTTCATCAGCTGATTCTACGCAAACATGATCGGATAACTGTTTATATAAAACTCGATAACAAATTCCCTTTAAAACCTTAATTACTCTCCTGATCTCTTTTTATGTGTCATGATTGTCAGGTTATCACTTCAATTTCTTCATCAATCAACCCTCATTCCGAAATTAAAACACAATCTCTCTCTTTCGGGCTATAAGCCGATTGAGCCTAAACATTCAAGCTACCATTGTGTAGGAGTCAAATCATCATGAATGAATGACCTCACTGAATTTACAAAAAGAATAGATTACAAATCACCCTTTCTTTCTCTTGAAAAAGAACGCATAGGCCATCAAAAAGGGTTTACAATCCATTCGTTTATTAAAAAAAAGAGAGAGGCTGATGATATAAAGTACATGGTTACAATTGTATTCTTTTTATTCAGGTTACTCTTTCCATTCTCAATCATATTGAATCCATTTCTATTTTCGACCCATTGACTTGTGGAAAACACAATGATTGTAAATCTCTTTTTTTATCTTTTTGGTATGTTTAACACACTAACAAGACAAAATGCGTTTAGTATATCCTATTTTGAACCACATGCGTTCAACAAATAAATTTGTGAAAGAAACCTTTTTTCTCTCTCTCTCTCTCTCTCTCTCCTTTCCCACGAATAAATGAAAATCATAAACAGACTCCTGAAAATTAACTACTCCAATCAAGATTACACAGATACAACAGAGTGACATCAAACAATTTCCTTTTCTTTCTTTTTCCTATTCAACCCTCTTTGTTCTTTCCTTTTTCTTAAAAAAAAAAAGACAGCCGTTTTGATGAGATATGTTTCTTTATGCAACCATCTACCAGTGATATTCAGAGAGACAACAGGGTCAGTGTCTTTGAGAACAAGTTTAAATATGAGCAAATGGAATAAAGAGAGAGAGAGAGAAAACAAGTAAAAGGACCCTTTTCTCTTTATTTCTCTTGAACTTTTTTTTGTCAAAACAAGGGAGGGGGCATCTTTTCCAAGCCTAAAAAATCTACATGATCACTCTATTTGTATTGCTACTATTGGAAGGATGTGTCGGTTGATTTCTTTCTTCAAGTGCATCCCAGGAGAGAGTCCATTCTCTTTTCACTTTTTGCCAACTGGTTGGATCGAAAAACACAAAGACACCACGATCCAGACCATTGGAAGATGTCCTTCGAAAGCTCTGTACCGGTCGACCGTTCTCGTCTGTTTCTTTTGTTAACCACAACCCCAGTTCTTTATGATAACGCCAGTGACGTGCATATCTATGATACTCTCTTTAGTCATCGCATAAACATCGCATCTTGCTTACAATTCCTGTGCTGCTGCCTCCTGGGCGATATCTTTTGGCATACAATAAAAGATGTAAAACAAGATTTCATCCGAAAAGGTTCTCATGCGTTGATGGGCAGGTGGTGTCGCTCGCACTTGACGATAACACGCAGGTAAAGAATAACCTGGTTCGATATTCAGTCCTGGTAAAGTCTGTGTGTCTGACCAAGGAGATATGAAGGTTGAATAAATCGAACTAGAGAGTCGTTAGCTACAACACAGACGCGTTCCATTTTATTTACTCTGCTGTGTTCAAGTCTAAACCGAGTGTAGTTAAATCGCTACCAAGTGCCAGCATGCTACGATCAGGATCCGTCATTCGAATCACTCCTAAAAGTCCTAGTAATCCATACGGATCTGTCACTTTCCCATCACTTGACGGTAATTCCTCTTGTTGTTTTCTTGCTTGCATCTATAAGACATTGATTCATATCTTTTCAAACAAACTTCTTTTTCTTTTATACCCAAGATTCTGACAATTCATTTTTCTCTGGATATAGTTTTCCACCTATTTTTTTTTTAATCACCTGCTTTTTTTTTTTTTTTTTTTTCCAGACTTGTATGCTCTTAATTACCTTGATGTTGTTGTTGTTCCCTTAAATTAGCATAGTCTAACCATTGTTCTGGTTTCCCAGATTCTCTAGATAATGTGTTATCAAAGGGTGTTTGAGCACTACGTAATGCTGGAAATTCATCCATTGAGAAAGATCTCGGTGCTGCAAGATTTCTGTTGGAAAGTTGATCTGCAAAACCATTTCTATTATTAAACGTCAATTTGTGTAAGTCGTCCACTTCTTGAAAACCATTGCCTGCTGTTGAAGCATAGCCCGTCAGTCGATTGGTTCTATTGATGGAAGGTGGTGTTCCAAGCACAGGAAACTCATTCAAGTCTGCTGCTGCTGTTGTTGTTGTTGTTGTATTAGGACGAAACATAAAGATGTGAAATTAATAAACAATATACAAAAAAAAAATACTCAATCGTTGAATTCATTGGGTCTCTTACACTGAAGATGACGTGAATGGTCGGCTATTGAAACTTTTTTTTATTGGCTTTCTCTCTTTTTTTTTTTTTTTTTTTAAAGAGTTGTTTATTCAAAACATGACAGCTGTCAATCATGGTGTATATCTTTTTAGACATATTCAAACAAACCAAGTTTTGGTTAGTTTGAAACAAAATATGAAGGTTTTTTTTTTATAAAAAAAAGTGTGATAAAAATTGATGGTTGACGACCCTTGTAATGATAGAACAAGACTTTAAATCAGTTAGGAACTACCAATAAACCCGTTCAGTTAAGAAAAGACTTGTGGCGTCCTTTGGTTGCCTTGACAGGCTTCAACACACCTCAATCAGCACAAGCCCTCTCGGACGCTTTACTTCAACGATCTCAAGTACGTCAGGAAGAATTAAAAACGGGTGCTGATCATTTGGCAAGACCCAAACGTTTGAGAGTGGTGGATGAGATGAACATGGTCGAAAATTCGATTCTCTCACTGCGTGATGCACTTGAAAGTGTTGGTGCCAAGAGACAAGAGGAAAAATTATTGGCACTTTGGGAACAACCTCAATGGATGGAATTAAAGGGAGAAAAGGACTGGCCTTCCTTTTTGGAACATGGACAATTAGAATTAAGAAACAATAGATTTGTAAAGGAATAAAGAAAAAGTGTATAGTTTTAAGAACAATCGACTTTGTCATTCCTCTTTTTTTTTTTTTTTTTTTATATACCTTGCACGTCAAATAATAATAAAAAAAAATCAAAGCCCCCCCCCTCTCCGATTTCTTTTTCTATAAAATGTCGGATAAAAATAAAGGATCAGCAAGAGAATATATTGAATCTTACATCAATGAGCAAACAGAACAGGATTATCTTTTAAAAGAACAACCACGTTATGATCCAACAAAGCCTATTCCAGAAGCTCCCTCCATGAAGGAAAAAGAGCAAGAACAACCCAAGGAGCAACCGACGTCTGCTCCGTTCAACAGACACGCAGCTACAGTGAACCCCATCCGTACCGACAGCAGTGAGGATCAGCTTCCTTCGACAGCTTTGTTGACTAGTCGAGAACAAAGAAACGAGATTCACGATGCAGCATTGACAGTCTGTGCCGATCTTCACGAGAATCTGATGACATGTTTTCAACATGGCAGTTGGTGGGATAAAGCAAAGATGTGTGAAGAGCAAAAACAAAAGTTTTGGAAATGTTATAATACACAAAAGGTAGGAAACAACTCTTACTCGTCTCTTATTCACTTTTTTCTATTAGCAATTCTTTAAAGACGTTGGTTATAAAGCACCGATGAATACAGAAAAGGAGGATGCTAAAATATTAGTGGGCGCTTATAAACTTCGAGAGAAATTGGATGAAAAGGCAAGGGCTTGAATAAAAATGAATAGAATTATCAATGAACAATTCCCCCTCTCTTTTTTTTTTTTACATGAAATCCTTTTTCGTTTTTTTTTTGATCACGTATAAACACGAGTGAGTGAGAGGAAAACCAAGGTCTGTGAACATGTAGAATCGATGAAAGTATTTATAGAAAGAAACATGTTGATGAACAACATGGTTATTTGCAGTGATTCTATCTGTCTTTTATTGTACATGTATTGAAATAAAAAAAGAGGGGAAAAAAAAGGGGGGGAGGTACACAAATATACACAATAAATAATTAATAATGATTGTCTACTTTATGAATCGGGTCATGATGACTACTTTCTCGGTGTTGATGAGCCACATAGGTTTGTTCATTCAACGGCACAAGATCGATTTGCTCACTCGATGTCAAGAATGGGTTCTTTGGCATAATCCGATCCTTGACGGCCTTCATCATCTTTTGTCCTAAATTCTTTTTGGGCCGCAGTTGCAATTCATTCAAGGGCATCCAATCGCCTCTTTTTGATTTTCGGGAGGGTGTGATGCTGACAGCAGACAGTTTGGAGGTCATGGTGTTTGTACGATAGACGGATTTTCGATAGTCGTCAAAGACTTGATGGTCATCGGAAGAATAAGCAAATCCGTTGAACGAGTCGCGTTTGCCGGTCTTCATGTTCATGATCTCACTTCGACCTGACATTGTTCGACTGAGTCCTAAGCGAGCTGTCAACTGGTTTCCTTTCTTTCGCTTGAATGTGCTGGCGATCGAGTGACGATCACTAAAGCTACGTGCCATCGGGATCTGTTCCTCATCCATCTCGTAGGCCGATCGTGTCTTTTGCTTGGGTGAACAAAGGACCATTTCACGAATGATGTCATTGTCATAGGGATGGTACATGTGTAAATAGTATTTTGTCACCAGGCGAGGAAGAAGAGAGACGGCAAACGTAAGTATCAGACAGAGCCAGAAATTGGCCGTTCGAAGGACAATGTCTTCTCCGTAAAATGAAAAAGTAAACACGTTGGAGTAGATGCCAACCCAAATGAAAAACGTAGCAGACGAAAGAGTGATGCAGAGAAACATGACCCAAGTCCAACCAAAGATGGTGGATCCCACAAGTGCATTGGCTACCACGACAGCGATACCAGCGATAAACGTACCCAGTTCGACCACACCTTCTGTATCATAACCTTCCTGGTTTGATTTGGGTCCAACAAAGATCATGTAAGGTAGACCAAAACAGATGGCACTTTGATAGATGGCATCAAACACGGTTAAAAAGAATCGAGAGGTGGTAAACTTGTCGTTTCGGATGCCCATCAAGTAAAGTTGAGGGTATTTAAACGAGTATTCTGCCTTGAGGTCCTGGTCAAAGATGCCTGCAGACACAAGTTAGAAATACTGTCATCGTCTGACATGGTTCTTTTTACCTGCAAAAATACAAGGCAGGGAAGTAAAGACAAGGTTATACAAAGTAATGTAGGAATAATCAAACATCATTGTTCCAGTAAATCTATTGTTTTCAGTGCTTAGTACAGCACTTTTATGATCATCCTTCCTACTTACCCACACATCAATTGATACCAAAACAAGACCAAGGTCCACATGATATTTTTGTAGAAAAAGGTCAAGATCATTTCAGACGTACGCAAATAGGACCAACGACCATGGACCAAGAGCAGCTTACCGAGATATTTGAATTGGGCAATAGCATAATCCGATGCCATCACGGCCTGTCGTCCTTCTTCACCCGAGATACCGATACCGACATTGGCTTCCTGGATCATCGAAACATCATTTGCTCCGTCCCCAATCGCGAGCGTCATCACCTTGAGTCCCTTCTTGACCAGATTGACCACCTTTGCCTTCTGCATCGGACTCACTCGACAGCAGATCACCGCACGACACTTTGTGCCCAACCGGAGCAACTTGACCCGACAGGCCTCGACCTCGAGGGCAAACTTGAGCGACTCGCCATCGATGATCAACGCCGGCACCTGCGTCTCATCTCGCACTTCCTTCAAGGCCTTTGTCAACTGTTCCATCGTTTCTTCTTCGCTTCTTGCATTGATACTGATCAGCAGCATGTCTCTCGTCAGCAAATTACAGGCAAAACCAATGTTGATCGCCGTCTCGACCTTGTCTCCCGTCAAGACCCAAATCTTGATACCCGATTGAGCCAAGATACCGATCGTGTCAGGCACGCCTTCCTGTAACTTGTCCTCGATCGCCGTACCACCAATCAAGGTCAGCGAGGTCTCGATCTCTTCGCATACCTTTTCAATCTCTTCATCTCGGTTACGGATACTGCTCGAGGCAATCTTGTAGCGTTCAGCCCATGCTTGATATTCGTCTTCATCCAACACGCGGCTTGCAATACAAAGCGTTCTTAGCCCTAGTTTCGTTCTTTCTTTATCAGCCCCCCCTGTGGGTTTATCAAACTATCCTGCTTACCTTCATTTGCAAAAACAGCTAAATGTTCCAGTGTTTCTTCTCTAATCTTCAACTGATGTTGACTGGCCTCATCCTCTTGTTTTTCTAAACCCGTCGACAAGCGTTCGTAGATGACAGAATCAGCGCCTTTGCAAAGCAAAAAGACCTGTCCATCTTGCGGTGATCGCATGATCACACTCATTCGCTTTCGGGTCGAGTTGAATTCGAGTACGTGCAGGAGGACCATGGTGCGCTGCTCGCCCATGATATCCACCACCACATGGTCCTGTTCCCGAGCCACAAAGGTGAATCCGATATCACGTGCCGTGGCCACCAAGGCAGCCTCATCCGGCGACTGAGCCTTATATTCCATCGTGCCCGCTTCATCCAACTCGGGGATGACGGTATGACAGAGGGCAAGGGCCGAAAAGAAGTGAACCAGGCTTTGGGATTGCGCATCCTGGGCAGAGAGATCGTCATAGATCTTGGGATCCACAAAGGACGACCGCGGATTGACATAGTGGTGATCAAAGAGAGCGGCTTGCTTCTCCAGCATCTCCGCACGTGCTTTTTCCATGTCCAGCTCATGGGTGATCTTGGCTGAATCGGCCGCTACCTCGCCTCGTAGCTTGGCTCCGACGGAAGCCTCTGTCTCGCCCAGACCATAGCAGACGCCGTTGATGGTACAACGTCTGAATTCCATGATGTTTTGAGTGAGTGTGCCTGTCTTGTCAGAAAAGACGTATTCGATTTGTCCCAGGTCGTCAGAGATGTTCCATGTTTTGGGTGTACAGGGTAAATCGAGACGTTCGTTATACATGTCAAGGTCGGTATGAATAAAATAAGCCTTTGAAGAGAGTGAGTGGATGGGATTGGGATAGGAGGTGACTTACAGAAGCCGTCTTGACGATTTGAACAGAAATATACAAAGAAATAGGAATGATATTTTGATAGATGACCAAGCTTACCCTAAAAACAGAATTCATATCAATTTGTCTTGTCAACCCTTGTCAACTTACCAAAACATAATAAAGCCTTCCATTGTTCCATTTTCAGCATCGGGTGTTTCAAATAGATTGGAAGATGAATTACTGTTAAATACGATACTCGCTGCAATCGAACAAATTAAACACAACACTAAAAGTAATATGAAATTGAAAATGACCTAAAACAGATAAAAATAGAAAAAGGGGAAAACGAAATATATTGAATGGGTATAGAATGAAAAATACATGTTTTTTTTTTTGAATTTACATAAGGATTCGTCTGCTTTTCTATTTTACTTCGTTTGCTTGGCGTTTTACCGGAATTCAACATGATTTTCGTTTCATTTCCTGTAAACAAGACTAAGCCAATCACCCAACTTGTATTTCTCACCACACAGCCACGTAACAAGGTCGAGTTACTCGTGATGGCTTCCGTCTTTTCATGAGACACCACATCCTCGTCCTCTTCTTCATCGTCATTGTCAGATTCTGGAATCGGATCCAATTCGACAGCGGTGTCCTGAGAGACCGTTCTGGAATCAGCACTGTGTCTCACGATATCATCTTCCACTTTCCACTTGAGCACACCGTTATACGAATACAGATTGGCATGCGGTGGTTCGGATTCGATATAAAACTTGGAATGTTCACAATCCTCGGGTGATCGGATCTCATTCGTGGCCTGCAGCGAATGTTTGATCTTCAGGTTTGTCTCGCCGTCCAAATTTTGTGTTTCGACATAGCAAAGCCCATCTGGCTCAGACGTCGAGAGCACGACCAGATCGGCAGGCACCGCATCATTGTTTCGGAGATAGACAAAATCACCGACCTGAACATCCTCCCACAACGTCCGTTTCCAGCGTTTGTCGATCGGCTGTCGAATCCGAGTGGACTGTCTCGTGAGCGGTGGGATCTCTGGATCGAGCACAGAACGACGAAGGACCGAATGAGGCACCTGTCCGGGTCGATAACGCATCTTTTTCTTCTTTTTAAAGACGGCTGAGGCCTTGGATCGAATCGTCTGTCGTAAGGAGGTCTTGCTCTGATTGTCAGCATAGCCCGTCTCGAGTCGCATCAGCATCTCTTCCTTTGTCTCTCGTTTAAAGAGATTCATGATCGCGTTCAACCATCGCTTCCAACGAGCGACCTTATAGACTGGTATATTCACATTTTTCCAGGCGGATAAGGTATACGTGATGGCCTTGTTGACACTCTCGTCTGTGTGAAATCGTCGGTTGTCTTCCACAGCATCCTTGGCGCCCGTCAAGATAAGAATGGCCGCCAGTGGTAATATGACCAAGACAGGCGAGGCTGAAGTACTAAAGAGAGGAAACATTTGAAGGATGACGAGAAACAAGAAATAGATGTTGGCAATCCCTCGAAACTGTTCAAAGAGATTTTTGGGTAAAAAGGTGTACCAGGTATATTTGGCTGTGCGTATATTGTTGGACATGAAACTATGGGTTGGTTGACCATAGTCATCTTGTTCTTCTGGTGGTAAGTCCATGTTGACATAGATACTACGACCTTCTGTTGATGCAGTTGGGAATGAACTCTTTTTCTTTTTGTTGAATTTAGATTGTAATCGTTTCAACATGTTTGTTAAAGGAAAGGAGGAAAAAAAAAAAAGAAAGTAAGGGGGAAGAAAAAGAAATTATAAAAGAAGAGGGGCGTTAAAAAGAGGGCTCAACCAGACAAAGAGAGAGAGAGAGAAAGATGGTGAGGACAAGACAATCAAATTAAAATTTTTGGTGGGCCGAGATTAAATTTGTTACTACTTCATTACTACTTTTAGAAACTTACATGTTACAATCAATGGAGTTAAAAAAAAATTAGCACGCGCCATGTAACAAGGCTCAAGTTTTCTTTTGTAAAGTGAAACTTGTTCTTTAAAAAAAGTAGACGATGTGAACCAAGAGGAATAAACAAGATGACGTTTTATAAAATGGGTTGTAAAGCATGAGGACAGTGTCCATCTTCAAGTACGACCCGGAAATAGGAAAATACTTTAGCAGCAATAAGCGGTAAAACAATTTGTTGTCAATTTACCAAACATAAATGTTGTCAACCCAATCTCTGTCTCTCTCTCTCTCTCTTTCTCTCTCTTGAAAACCATGTGGCTAAAATATTAAATTCATTCAGCCCTTCTCCCCCTTCTTTTAAACCCATTGAGACACTTTCTTTCTTGTACAAGAAGGCAAACAAGTGGGAGGGGGAAATCAATAGCATATGAAAGTCTCATTCACAGTTCATCTCGGACAAGTACTTTCAACCAGAACATGGCTTAGCCAATAAAGTGCTTTGCATTCAAGCCCTTTTTCCTCCCCCCCCCCCCTTTTTTTTTTTCATCGCACGTACAGTGCCTTCTCCACGTGTCTTTATTTAGCGCATTGGTCTTGCTTCCGTCTATTCCTAAAATACAAGCCGTAATAAGGATACGATCCAATCAATCAATGAATTTTTCGGTATTCGGGGAAACTCTCAGGTTACACGCATTTTTAAATGAGAGATTCTTTTTTTCAGGATTGTTTCCAGAGAGTGAAAGTGGTGACTTGAGACAGCCAAGAAGTATCGAGTCTGTGGAAAGAAGAGAGGAGGAATGTGACTTGACTGTGGTTGAGAGGATAGCGAGTTGGGTGAATGGATGAAATATAGTTCAAGTAATTATGAAAATAAATAATCATTTTTAAAAAGTAAATAATATCATCCACTACCTAAAGCAGGTAGTTAACATATGCGCTTGTCTGATTAAATGATTCATCTTGTCTTTATAAAGTCTCTAGGCATTCGAGATGCTTCAATTCACCATAATCTTCTTCATTGACTACCATCAACCTTTGTTTCTTTATCCACAACAGTCAAAGCTTGTTTAGTAGCAGTTTAGAAACAATTTGAGTTGATCAGCATCCATTCAGTTATTTTCATTCATCCTCTACATCTTCTTTTATTCAATGACATAAAGATTGCAAAGTACGCTTGAGTTTATGATTCAAGAAAATATTAAAGAGCAATCATTGTATCATCTATTCATCCTCAAAAAAAGAATGGGTTCAGCAACAAAGCTAAGAAAGGAGTTAGAGAGAGTGTATGTGCATCCTTTCTCAAGGAATATTCTGCTCTATATTACAAGTCTAATAAAAGCCAGTAGAATGAATACATGACAGCCAATCAACGTTCTCTGTTGTTCTCAACAAAAAAAAAAGGAGAGATTAAGTTCAATGTGAAAAGGAGACTGGAAATAGAGTGATCGTGATTGAATATAGAAGGATGTAAAAAAGGTGTGATTTTATTCTATACCAGCAAGTGATGGCATACGATGAAATAACAGTCAAAATTTGCCTCTTGAAATGTTTGTTTAAACATGTTTACGCCAAAGAGTAAACTTGTGTTTATAAATACAGCAAGTACTTGTAAAAGAGAGACAGAAAGCAGTGAAAGCTACCTCATCCACCACTTTTATTCCTCTCACCCAACTAAAAAGAGTCACTCATCCTATCTTGCGTTAAGAGTTGGTCTTGGATCCAATGGGTGTTTAAATATTCATGTTTGTTTTTTTTATAGAAAGAATGTTTAAACACGACTCACTTTTCCGATTGGTTCTTTTAGCTGGTGCCCAAAAAAAAAAAAAAAAAAAAAGGGCTGAATGGTACTTCCGGTTATCTGATAGAATAGATTCTTATTCCAAATCACACATGATTTGAATATAAAATATACATTGTGTTGACTATTTATTAAGATGAATAAGGAGTAATGGTATTAATAATAGATTAAAGTTGAATAGTCCACGATGGATGGCATAAAAGGTTCTTTTCTAACACAGTTCGCTTCACTTCCCAATCTTGATCGATCTCTCTGTCTACTTCATCCATCGTGGACCCTAATATTTCATACACTTGACAAGCCAAGCTATCCCTCGTTTCGTCCTTGTCAAACGACAGGGTAGAGGGTGTTGTGGGAGGAGTGATCAAGCTGGGTTTGGAGAGGGTATCTTTGTCATTCATGACTAAGCTTGACTGAGATGCGGTAGGATGTTGATAGCCATTTGTTTTCAGGCTTGATTCGGATGAACTATCGAGACAATAGGGACTGGCGATGATGTCTTGTTCGTCTGTGGAGAATCTTGGTTTTTTATGAAATGATTCTTTGATGGTGTTCATGACGGGTGATGCACCAAACAGAGAAGACACTCTTTGTTTAAACGAGTGGTGCGAGGGTGCTGTGATTCTGAGTGATTGTCTTTTGGTATCATCTATACTTTTGCGAAATGAGAAAATAGTTGAATGGGTCATGATGTAGGATGAGTAAGAAAGAAAAGAGGGAAGCCTCATGATTCATCTTTTTCTCTTTTTTTTTTTAACCGAAATTTTCTGTATTTTGTCAACAATGGGCAATGCGCCGACTTAAATTTCTCGGCAAAGAAAAAGGGAAAAGAAAGCGAAAAAAAGGCTAAATTTACGGAATGAAAACAAAAATAAAATAAAACCTTCTAAAAGCTTGAACGATTCACTCTTTTTTTTTTAACTTGCCATTCTCATCTTTTTAAAGCATTTTTTAATAAAGGAAAAAAAAAAAAAGACAGGTTTATATAATTTTTTTATTTTCTTGGCAATAAAGAATTCCTTGAGGATAGACGAGTTTAAAGTCTTTTTTTATGAAAACTAAATTACGTCCACACACACACACAGTCCGACAGGATCATCCTTCATTCCTTTTTCTCTTTAGCCTCTTTTTCCTTCTTTTTTTGTTTTAATTTCTTGATTTCTTTCACCAAGGCAGCCAACAAGGGCACAGAAGTCGGAACAAACAGTGGCATGTAAATAGCATATTTATGCTCATCAGGAAAATAGAGCATAGAGACCATCGTAGGATCAAAAAAGGCTTTCTCAGCCAATTCGATGGCATCAATCGAGTCCCTTAATGCTTTTAAATAATCTTCCTCTGATAATGATTGGCGTACGGCTGCCAAACAATTCAAGGAGGCTCTTACTTTACTGTTGATGTGGTCCTGAACGACCATGTTTGGTATCTCGTCTACCAATTGACCTAATGATTTCAAGGTGGATATCGTGTTGGCCACATTTTCAAATGTTCTTGAACGTATCCAATTATCCTTTTCAAGTGCAGTAATGCCTGATTTTTTAGCCGGCTCAAATGTAACCAGGTGAGGTGTGGACTATGAACCGATTAGTATATATGAACGCATGCTGTGATCCTGTATGCTTTACTTTTCTTGTTATCTCCAAATCCTTTACTCCAATCAATGTTCTTAATTGGGATAAAAATGTCTTCATGATGGGCTGAAGGTCTGATTTGGTCAACTTGTATTCCATCGAAGCTGACTTTGGCGGATTCTTGATCACAATACCGCCCCAACGTGGAATTAAAAATGAATTTGTAAGCAGCGGTTGATCTGTGTCTGGTTGAGTTTACATGCATCTGGTTCGTTCAATAAGATGTTTACCTTTGGTATCATGAATACGAAGCGGTGATTCCTGTTGAGAAGGAGAATATAAAATGAAATTGATTGTGGGAGAAGAAGTGACGGTGGATGCTATGTGGAGTTAATATGGTTTATACAACAAAATGAGTCTGTTACCAAGATTCCATTCAGCAGAATTAACAAAGTGAGGTAAATGTTGAGGTTCAAAATAATGATAATTTGGCTTGCCAACTCGTTCTTTATATTTTGGTTTTAATGAAAGTGGTGCATAATTTTGTATCTGATTCATTTTGTTTAGTACTCTTGTTCATTCTCTGATCAATCTAACCAATTACCTGTGAGTTGATGGTAAGGTTGGATACAACAGAGGCTTCTTTTAAAAACGGCCTCAAGTAACCATCCAATGCTTCTCGTATTTCCCAATCCATTTTCATATGTTCTGGATTATTGTTCATCAGACTGAATATAACTTCATATTCTGACGCATACTTTAATGCTCTCATGCTTGACACATCATCCTACTTGGCATGAATACACAATGCATTCTTCATCGCTTTTTGTTGATTTACCTTGTTCTTTTCTTTAGAATAACAAGCAATATTTCCATAATGTTCATGTTCACTTAGATAAATTGTTGGAATAAGGTGGCCCAACACATCAATGATTGAGCCTATACACATCAAACACTTTTAGCTTTTATTCTAATCATTGGTATCATTATTATCATTTACTTGCTGTTGTATCTATAACATCTAATCTACTTGTTCTTTGACTTCCAACTTGTAACTTGACCTTGTCCCCTTTTTGAACATGAATAAAATAGGTTCCAATACGCGCATCCTCTTTTTTTTCTTCTACTGGATCTATGTTTATACGCTGTTATTCCACGTCCGATACAAGCTGTATCTATTGTTATACCTTTTGTAGAATCAACAATATTAATTTGTACAGGAAAATTGTCTTTGTGCTGAATATTGTCTAGAACATGTTGTTGTATTTGTGTTGATAAATAAGTATTATCCAGTTGAAAGGTACTTGGAATAAATATATTGAATTGTGTTGGCATTACAAAATCACATGCCTATTTTTCCTTGTTTGGTTTTATAAATAGTATAAGGTACAATTTACCTGTTTTGAATACCAAGCATCTATTTCTGAAAAAGGTAGATGAGCTCTATAAACCTCTGTTGTTTTCCACCAAAACGGAAGTCCCAACAAAATCACACACCAAAAAGAAAGCACAATAAGTCGAGTTGTCTTTGCTATTATAGTTTGATAAACAAAAACTCCATAAAAAAGATGATGTACCTTTTTGCTCTTCATTCATAACTTGTATTGACTGAATAAGAAAAAAAAAAAAGAGAGAATAAAAATGCGTTCATCACCAAATTTATTCCACGACATTTTTCTTTTTCTTTAATGGGAGTCAACGGTTTAACAGGCATATTAAAACGATTTGCACCACAATCAGTCCGTGTTGTCCATCCGAATGTATTCACAAACCAAACCATCGCTGTCGATGCCAGTTGTCACTTGAACAAATTTGTCTATGGAGAGGAACCACACAATTACAAACACATTTATGGGTTTTATTTACTCACGCGCTACTTTGATCTACTCAAGATCAATCCCATCTTTGTCTTTGACGGCTCTCATCGGTTAGAAGCCAAGCGACTGGAACACGAAAGACGTGAAAGACAACGACGCAAGGTGAAGCACTCGCTTCTGTTTGAGAAAGAGCAGGCCAGTCGACTCGAGGCCTGGTTGGAGATCACGGAAGAGACGCTCGCTGACTTGCCTCAGAAGAGCGCCGTGACGATCCTGAGTGAGCTAGATGAATCGCTCAAGGAGATGGACCATGCTGTGATTCACAGAGAAGAGGGTCATGCGAACATTACGAAGCAACTGAATCGTATCGCGCAGGATTTAAGAGAGGCGGTGATCAAGGTGGAGGACAAGGAGAGATACACGAGGACGGTGAGGTCCTTGGCCAAGAGGGAAAAGCATCTGGTGACAGACATGCTGATCCATCGACTGGAGGACGTCAAGTCTTCGTTGATGTCACTCAGTGTGGATAATCAAATCAACCGAACATCACTTGGTATATAATTACAAGCAAAAGCGGAAAGAGAGAATAATGAGGCTTGTTGTGTATAGAAAAGAGATCGATACGAATCACACAAGCATTAAGGAATGAATGTCAAGATTTTCTGCAAAGCCTTGGCTACGTTTGTTTTTCTTGTAATCATCACGAAGCGGAGGCCATGTGTGCTCATTTAGGTAAAGCGAAACGGACGACGGCCACCATATCAGAAGGTAGATGAACAAAGTCATCTTGCTGGTTTTAATCTCTTTTTCGGTAGACCTTGACACACTAGCCTTTGGCGATACGCCTCTCATCCGTCACTTCTTTTCTCGTGTCCATCCGATTCTTTTCATAGACCCAGTGATAGCCAGAAAACAGCTGGGTCTATCCAAAAGGTCCTTTATTGATTTCTGCATCTTGTGCGGAACTGATTTCTCTGGTACCATCCAAGGCGTTGGACCCATTCGTGCCCTCCAGTACATTACCAAATATAAAAAGATTGAAACCCTACTAAAAAATTTGAACCCTAAATATACCCCACAACCTGAATTTGATTACAAGTTGGCCAGAAGAGTAAACATAAAGAGTAATACGGTTTGCGTCAGGATGGCTCACAGTGAACATAGGTCTTCAAAAGTTTACCTTCTATAGCAGAGGAAGATGCTTCCTATGAAAAACCAAAGAGAGATCAAAGTCAAATAGCAGACATGTTGAAATATTATGAGATTGATCCGACAGAGGCGGATATCAGAGTGAAAACAGCTCTTCTTCAACAAAGCATCCTGGATGGACAAGATCAGTGGGGAACAAACCCATTTAGTTTGAATTACACTTAGAATGTGAGTATGAATTATTTTTTTTTTTTAAAAAAAAAAGCTTTATAGATGAAACATGATTAAAATCAGCAATTTGTTTTATGTAATAAAGGGAGAAGGACGGTATTTATTGTAATTGTTGTTGTTGTTGTTGAAGTAATGCTGCTAATTGTGATAAAGCAGTAGCAGGATCCATACCGGGAATAGGAGCAGCAGCTACCAATGGCTGTTGTTGTTGTTGTGTATACATTGGTGTCTGAGCATATTGAATCTCTTGCTGTTGTTGCTGAGGCATGGTAGGCTGAGAAGGAGGTGGTGGTTGCTGCTGTTGATGTTGTTGCTGTTGCTGAGCAGCTGCTTGGGTCTAATTACAGGATACGTTTAGATTTTCAGAGCAATCAACTACTACAATTAATTTACCAATAATCCCAATAAGGTTTGAACTTGATTTGCTTGTTCATCAACCATAGGAGGTTGTGAATAAGGCTGCTGTAATAATTGAGGTTGTTGAGGAGGGACAGGAGAACTGTTTACAGGAGGAGGAGGAGGATAAGTTTGCTGGGTGGCCAGCATGGAAAGAATTTGCTGAGCCTTTTGAGCCTGTTCCAATCTTTGATTGACCTCAACAGGTAAAGGTTGATTATAAGTAGAAGAAGCTTGCATAGGAATAGCAGGGGTGGGGAGACTAGGAGGAGGAGGTACTGAAGCAGAGGAAGAAGCTGGAGGAGGAGGAGTATAATAACGATCAAAGCTATCACGACGTGGAGGCTGTCTTGTTTTCTCTCTCTCTCTTCTATCAATTCTTTCTCTCTTACCAGCATTGATACGCTCCTTATAAGGATGATCCCAAAAGAAAGCTACATCCCATCGACCCCCCTTATACTCTTTATCAATCGTGCTATCGTAAGCTGATACACAACTTCTGGAATCATAAAACTCAACAAGACGTTGATTTCTACTTGAAATTAGGAAGGTGTCGACTGATGAGATCTTATGATTACCTGTCATAATTCTGAGCAAGATGAGCCTTTTTGAAGTTTGGTATACGAATAGCTTTTACTTCACCAAAGCTTGAAAAATATTGATGTAACTCAAAATCATCCAAAGGGGAAGAAGAATTCTTTAAAGTATAAAGTAAAGTACCCTAATGAACTGTAAGAAGCTGAAATAAGCTCATAAGAATAGGAATACCTGATTTTTAGTTCTATCACATTTTGCTTTCTCTTCTTCTTCTTTAGGGAGTGAATAATGGACATCAATTTGTCTATCACGTAAAGTAACACCTTGCATTTCATTTTTTGCTGCTTCTGAACAGCGAACATCGTACTATGTAGGGTGTTATAAACACACACATGTTATATCTCATAATGAATCTTACAAAAGTAATAAAAATCATGCCTCTGTTTTCAATCAAATTGAACACATCTTTCACTTCGCCAAATTTTTCAAACATGGCACGAATTTCACTCTCAGAGATATCATACTACTTGCTCTTATTAATATCCATTTACTTACTATAATTCTTCTTATATCCTTACCTGAACATTTCTTACAAACAGTGTTCTGCAAGGTCTCTCACGAGCTACTCTTGACTCAATGTGAGGAGGTAAACGAGACTTATCATCATCATAGCCTACAATATTACATGTATTGAACAAACAAAGAACTCAAGCTAAAAAGAATTCACCCTCACTCACTCACTCTCTTTTTTCATGAAAGAAAAGTAAGATACTTTCTTTCACTTGCGCTCACTGCGTTTTTTCTTTTTTTCTTTTTCTTTTTCTTTTTTTTTTTTTTTTTTTTTTTTTTCTTTTTTTAAATTATAAAGCTTACCAAACCTATCATCTTGATACTCATTCTTTACTTTTGTATTACGATTAGGAGGTCTCTTATTGTAAGGTGGTCTATTGTCTGAATATCTCTCACGTCTTCCTCCTCGTTCTCTTATTGCTCCACCACCGTTGTTTCTATTACGACCATAGTCATCACGACGAAAGTTGTGTTGAGAAGGAGAATTTTCATAAGGTTTCATTTCATAAGGTTCCATTTTAAATAAATTAAGAACTCAACAACTGAAGAAAATTAAAAAAAAGTGTGTTAATTGTGGAAAAAAGAAAAGAAAAGAAAAAAAAATTCTTTCTGGCGTGTGTAAGTGTGCGTCTACGTGTTAATATAAACCAATTAAAAAATTTTTATGGGAGGAGTGGAGATTAAACAGTTTTGAGATATGTAAGAGAACAAGAGCCAATGTTTATTTAATCAAGGTCAAGATCATGTCTTTCTTCCTCATTAGTATGAGCGGGTTGTTCAGGCAATACAGATTTACGACTGTAAAAGAATGAATACAAAATAATAAAATGATAACTAAACTTACCAGACTGGACATGTACTGTTCAATTTTAACCATGGTTTAATACAATCATCGTGAAATATATGTTCACAAGGAAGTTGAATGACTTTTTCTGTTACATCAAATGCATCTTTACATACAGCGCAATCTGCTTCTTGACCTATGAAATGGGATCAGTTTACATTTACAAAGGATGACGTGTGTCTTACTCTTTTCTTTTTCGGTTAGTTCTCTTTTTGGTAAAGACTCAATCACTTGTTCAGGTGCAGGTGGTGGTGCTGATCCTCTACATGAATGATATGAACACATAAACATATTTATAATCATCTTACTCTTTACCCTCCTGCTTGTTCCATAAGTTGAGTGATAATGTTATCTAAGGCTGTCTGACTAAATACGTAATCATTTGGATTGCCTGCTAATCCTTCACCTAAAGTACCACCTGTCATAGCTGACAAAAATTGAAGAATACTACTAAAGGAAGCTGTCAATACCATCATCATCATCATACATCTTAGTATCTTTACTTGGCAACGTTTCCTCGGGTATCATTCGCGTTATTTCGTCCTTCTCCTCCTTCTCCTCCTTCTCCTTCTCCTTCTTCTTGCTGTTGTTGATTATTTGAGAAAGGCTGAAGACGAAAGTTACCATTGACCATATTGCCATAAAATAAAAGTGGTCTATTATTGGGTTCTGTATTGTTTTCATTGTTTTCTTGCTGTTGGGTTGTATTCATCAAATTACTTAATATCGACTGCATTACATTATTGATACCGGGATCTTTGTTCATTGTTTTCTTCTGTTGTTGTATTTCTTGGTGCAAAAAATTGAAAAATATCATCACCGACATCACCACCTCGATTATTGCCTTGTGAAATAGAAAAGAATTGAGCTGAACCACCATCAGGTAAAAATATCTGTCTTCGAAATGTTCTTGGATGTTCACCTTCTTCTTCTTCATGAACCGGCTGTCCCGATAAAAAGGCTCGAGGATCGTCATCGGCTTGCAACTGCATGCAAACTTAAAATCAAACGCAAAAAAACAGTATTATTAATTATACCTCTTCTATGAATTGTTCATTACAGCGTTGACAAGTTGGGTCTGGGGCCATGTAAATCTGCACCTCAGCATTACATATATGACACCAATATCTGTTATTGTTGTTATTGGTTTGACGTGTTTCTTCATTCATTTGACAATAAAAAGAAAAAAAAAGAAAGTAAAAGAAAAAAAGAGAAAAAAAAAAAGTAAGCACAAAAAAGAAAAAAGAGTGCCGAATGTGACTTTTTTAGAGTTATCATGTTGTATATGTACATACATACGCGCATCTTTTTTATAATAAAAGAGAGAGTGAATTGATGCTTGTTAAACTGCTCTATAAAAGAGCTTATTAGATAAATTGTGTGTATCTGAAATTGTTGGCATCGTTGGAAATAACAAAGTCAATTATTCATCGAAATGTTGTCAATTTTGTATTTTTATTGAATTGTTATCAAATAAAAAATGCCTAGAACTTGAAGACTCCAATTGTATGTACATGAGCATATAATATTACAAGTTGGTTTGCAATGTGTGTGTGTGTGTGCTTATGTGTGCTGTTCTTTAAAATTCAGCATAATTTTTTTTTTTTTCATCGTTTTTATTTTTCTTTTTCACAAATGGTTCAATCTAATTTATCCAGTCATCAAAAACTAGAACCCTTTTTACTATTATCCAAATCAGCCAAAGGAGTAGCCAACTGTAAGCTGATAATAGATGCTTTAAATGCTCCTGGTGTTTATGTATTTACAGAACTTTATGAAGCACCTAATGTGGTTGAAGTATGCATTCCATTTACATTTATAACAGCTGACATTCCTTTAGGCTTCACAGTTACCTGAAGTAGCGCCTTATTATAATTTGCTACGTATATTTCTCTATGGTACCTTTAACGATTATCAACAACAAAAGGCAAACTTGCCTGCTTTAACAGAATTGCAAACCAAGAAGCTTTTACAACTTACACTTGTTACTCTTTCAGAAACCTCACAGGTAATTGAATATTTATAAATCTCACTGTTTATTCACCTTTCTATAAGACATTGAGCTATGAGATACTACAAAGAGAGTTAAATATACCTACTGTCCGTGAGCTTGAAGATTTGATTATGGACGCCATGTACAATGGACTTGTGACGGGCAAATTGGATCAACGTCAACGTCAACTTCAAGTCATGAAAACTATTGGACGCGATTTAGGGCCTTATCAATTGGATGAGACAATGGAGGCTTTACGTGCTTGGTCTACACAAACAAGTCGATTGCTGGGTTTGCTAGATGCAAAGATTGATTACTTGAAAGAATCAGTACGAGATAGTGAACAAGCTAAATTAGACTATGGACATCAGTTGGAGGAAGTACGAAAGGAGATTAGAGAGAACACAAAGAATAATATTACTTTACCAAATGAGATATTACAAATGGATGAAACATCACAAAAGAAAGCAAGAGACATTTATAATATTCGACAAAGGTAAAATAATAATATCATGATGATGATTTATTAAAACGATAAGTATAGTAGAGGACCAAAGAGATTGATGGTAGAAAAATCATAGTTTATTAAAGAGGCTTCTTTGCCATCCAACAGTTGAATCTTGTAAACGATTTATATTGCTCTACTTCATTACATACTTCGTTTACTGCTACATCATAATCAATTGATGACATACCCCACTTTATGGTATATTCACTCTTTTTGTTTTTTAAGTATGTCTTTTGTATTTCCTTGTTCATGAATCCATATTGCTTCAATTCTATACTTTATGAGTAGGTGCTACTTGAGTCCTAATTGAGTATTTACCGGTCTCTGTTTGCCATTCCCCAATAGGTAGATCCAATACTTTACATTCTATCGCTTCAAATCCAACTTCACTTAACCAATCGTTCATACCTTTCAATTCTAAATCTATATTTGCTTGTGTACATTGTTCTTTATAAAATGCATGAAATGCTTGTAACACAGGCCCAGGTTGATGATGCAATAATTCTGGTTCTATTAACTCTACACATCCACCCCGTTTTATAACACGAAACATCTCTTTTAATACATGAATCCATTGATCTTGCTGAATGCAAATGCACATGTTTCTTTGGAATACACTATAGAATAAGGGAATGTGAGTTGTACTATTAATAAAGTATTGACTTTTTTTACAAATCAGCCGAATCATCATCGATTGGCCAAGTTTCTAGAATATTTGCTCGATGAAAAGTTTGATTTGCTAGTTGAATGTCAGGTAATTTGAGGTCTAAACCAATCACTTGAGACTCTGAATATTGGGTTGCCATTTCCAATGCCCAAATGCCATTACCAATACCACTTTCGACAATGACTTTGGGTGAATCCAAGCTTGTCCATGTATTACCCTTTCGCGCTAATTTCAACAAATAATGCTAATGAACCATGAGTCGTTGTTTTCAATGATAATTACTTTTGAGTTACTTCTCTCTGTTGAAGGTCATGCTCTTTTATGTCTTGTTCCTTTTTCATCAAGGATGTAATACTTTGTTTTCTTTTTGAAAAGAATTCCGTAATAGATGATCTTCGACTACTCGGTTGTGGTTTTTCATTTTTTTCTTGTTTTTTCTTTTGTGCTATCACTTTGCTTGCTTGGTTTCCCATTTTTGTAAACTTGAAAGAAAGGAGAAGAGACAATTGAATTTGAGTTTATTTAATTATTATTTTTTGACAAGCAATCAAGTTACACAACATGGCAATTAAAGAGGGGCAAAATAATTATCCCTTTTATTTTATTTTATGAATAAACAGGCCATATTGATTATAGGGATGAAGAGGTGCTATTTGATGTAGTGGTTGTTGTTGTTGTAGAAGTAGTAAATGACTTACGCATCTTGCGTTCTAATTTGTGTCTTGTCAAAGGTGATAAAGGAGGTATTTCATCATATGGATTAGGTGGATACCAAGGTCTCTGTATAATTATTATTAATCTTTTCTTTCGTGTCCTAATTATTATTCGTTACCTTGGATATTTGCTTTGAAGGGTCAAATGGACGAAGATTTAACTGAACAGGTGGATCTGGCTTCAAATAAGCATTGCCTAATATATCAGGTACCTTGTAATAACCAGGCGATTTCCATACATTCTAAACACACACAAACAACACTTAGATTACGAAAACGTGTAAAGTATTATTGTTATATTACTTTGTGATTGAAGTCTGTATTATTAGAATTAAATTGCATTTTAATAAAAAAAAAAAGAAGAGAAAAGTAAATAGAAAATAAACAGATTTATGTATAAAATGTCAAAATTTAAGGGGGGTGAGTAAAAAAGAGAGAAAAAGAAAAAAGTACGGGTTCAGATATTTACATCCTCGTATATATGTGCATATATATTATTGTTTACTTCATCTATTTTCACTATCAGAAGTACCTGTCTATGATCATCATGGCTTATTTTCTCTTTCTCTCTCTTTTATTATATTTTGGGAAGGGAAGCTATCATTATCTATTTCAACATCCTTTCATTATCATCATCATTTTACTTTTATATAAACACAATAGGAACAAGAGCTATGGTTAATATAAAAAATAAAACTCAACCTAAGATCATTGTAAAGTTATAAGAAAGAAAAAAAAAAAAAAAAAAAAGGCTCAAAAAAAAATATTTTGATAATTTTTTTCGCTGTGTTCCAATAAATGAATCGGAAAAGAGTGTAACCTTATTAAAAATATACTGCTTATATTCATTTTAATCCAATCATCAATACACATAGGCATACAATTAAAAGATAAACTTTATTTGTTCACTTTACATTTAAACCAATCCATATCGTATACTTTTCACAAATATAGAGACTATGATAGCGTCACATCCGTTTCACAAACTAAAAATTTTTTAGCAGAGAGTCACAATTCAAAAAAAAAAAAAAAAAAGTATAAATACCCACAGTATTTTCAAACTTTTTAAGGAGGGGGGATTTTATTATTCATCCTTTCCCCAACTTTTATTTAAATAAATACTCTTCCAAACCATGTCTGCCTTTCTTAACCACACCACTGCTAATGAAGTATTAAAAGAATACGGTCGTCGTGATGGCCTCTCTATTGAAGGTTTAATGGATGAACAACTCAGTGGTGGTTTAACTTATAATGATTTCTTGATTTTACCCGGTTTTATTGATTTCGCTGCTGAAAAGGCTTCTTTGGAATCAAAGATCACAAAAAATATTTCTCTCAAGACTCCCTTTTTATCTTCTCCTATGGACACTGTCACTGAAGCTGAGATGGCTATTTCTATGGCCGTAAGTTTCTTAATTTATGCATATGTGTGTGTGTGTATGGAGAAAGGGAAATTGATGCATGATTGTTTACATAGTTAACGGGTGGTATTGGTATTATTCATCACAATTGTTCTGCTGAAGAACAAGCCAAGATGGTGCGCACAGTTAAAAAATTTGAGAATGGATTCATTACTGATCCCGTCGTCTTGTCTCCTGAACACACTGTGGCCGATGTCAAGAACATCAAGGAAAAATCTGGTTTCTGTGGTGTCCCAATCACTGGTAAGTGACGGTGCATGTAAACTAAAGGAGAGAGAGAAACTGACTGTTTATAGAAAATGGTAAGCTCCACAGCAAGTTGCTTGGTATCGTCACTGCTCGTGATATTCAATTCCATGCTGATGATAGCACTCCATTGAAGGAAATCATGACAACCGAACTCGTTGTTGGTCAAGAAGGCATTACCTTGAAGGAAGCCAACGAAATCTTGTGTTCCAGCAAGAAGGGTAAGCTCCCTATCGTCGATGCCACTGGTGCTCTTGTCGCTCTCTTGGCCCGTTCCGATTTACTCAAGAACCAAAACTATCCCTATGCTAGCAAGAGTGCTCAATCCAAGCAACTCTTGGTCGGTGCTGCTATCGGTACACGTCCCGATGATAAGGACCGTTTGGCTCTTTTAGTCGAAGCCGGTTTGGATGTTGTCGTCTTGGATTCCAGTCAAGGTAACTCTGTTTATCAAATCGATATGATTCGCTGGATCAAGCAAACCTTCCCCAAATTGGATGTCATTGCCGGTAACGTCGTCACCCGTGAACAAGCCGCCAACTTGATCGAGGCTGGTGCTGATGGTCTTCGTATCGGTATGGGCTCTGGTTCGATCTGTATCACTCAAGAAGTCATGGCCTGTGGTCGTCCTCAAGCCACGGCTGTTTACCGTGTTTCTGAATTTGCTCGCAAGTTTGGTGTTCCTACCATTGCTGATGGTGGTATCGGAAACGTAGGTCATATTGTCAAGGCTTTGGCCCTTGGTGCCAGTGCTGTCATGATGGGTGGTCTCTTGGCCGGTACAGAGGAAACTCCAGGTGAATACTTTTATCACGAAGGCCAACGTCTCAAGCGTTACCGTGGTATGGGTTCTATTGATGCCATGAGCCAAAAATCCGCTACTGGTAAGGACGGTAATGCGGCTACCAAGCGTTATTTCTCTGAAGGTGATGCGGTCAAGGTCGCTCAGGGCGTTGTTGGTAACGTGTTGGATAAGGGATCTGCTCGTAAATTTGTTCAATATCT
Source organism: Rhizopus delemar RA 99-880 (assembly GCF_000149305.1). Taxonomy (NCBI): domain Eukaryota; kingdom Fungi; phylum Mucoromycota; class Mucoromycetes; order Mucorales; family Rhizopodaceae; genus Rhizopus; species Rhizopus delemar. Next base: position 327,870 of record NW_027137840.1, read on the forward strand.
CATCACCGGTGTCCGTCACTCTTTGCAAGATATCGGGTGCAGCAGCGTCACTGATTTGAAGGAAGGTGTTTATGCTGGTCAAGTTCGTTTTGAAAAGAGAACTGCTGCTGCTCAAATGGAAGGTGGCGTTCACGGTCTTCACTCATTTGAAAAGAAATTGTACAGTAGCAACTAATAATAAAAATGATATAACCCCTTAAAGGGGCTCACTCTTTTGTATATTCACTTAAGGATTTTGTTTTTAAAGGAAGAGGTCCGTATAGGGTGTTTTTTCGTTAAACGTACAATTAATGCTGTTTTTGAACATCCAATTTGTAAGTTTAGAATTTGGCTGACAACTGGAAAAACCAAAAGAGGTGTAAAGAAAAAAAAGTATCATCCCCTTTACGTCAATCTTCCCTTTAAGTCTTAGAGTTCCCTAGCCACCCTTTTATACCTTATGCCTTTAAAAAGGGTTCATACGAACACAAGTAGTTTTTAAAAGGAGCATTTTTTGTTGGACATGTTTAAGCAAATAGATTGGGCTTACAATCTTAAAATGTTACAGGGAACGTGATTTATAGCCATAACAGAGAAGCAATATGAATTTTCATTTCCTGAAAACGATCTAGCATTAATTTTAAATATCCTTTAGCCATTCCTTTGATTTGCAGTCATTACATGAAAATAGACCTTTGCTTATATTAAACAAAATAACTTTTCCACCCCATATATAGAGCTAATTAAACGTAAATAAGTTGCATTGTTTATTCCTTCGAAACACGTAAATTGAATGCATTAATTGAATATCCTCGGAAAAAGAGCAAAGAAAAAGTTATAAGGTCATCTTTTATATTTAAGTCAAAGCATATATGACATATTTTTCAAGCCTCCTTTAGCTTTCTAATTTAGAATAAACTGCAGTTTTATTATTGTACAATCTAATCAAGAGACGGCAGAAATTGTAGCGGTAACACAGCATAAACTCCCTTCGTTCGCTCACATTTTCGTGTACATAAATAGTCTACTACTCCTCCTATCTTTGTTGGACTAAAGAATGAAAGTGTGAAAGAAGCTACAAGTACAAAGACATAGTTCATGCATATAGTTGTTACCTCATTCAAGTAATAAAGCCTTCTATACATTTAATTAAAAACTTTTTAATTCTTTTTTTATTGAAAATAAGGGAGGGAGGAGGTGATGTGGGTAAACTGATAGAAAGTATACATTTTTTTTTACATTGATTCAGTAGTTGTGATAACATCGTCAATCTTCAAGATCATCTTGACCAATTGAGTGGCCAACAAAAATTGTTGACGCTTTGAGATAAGAGGATCATAAACGTGTTGTTCCTTCATGTTGTTGGATCCTCTGTATAAACAGTCTACACCCAATTGAGGGTTATTTGTCGTAGCTTGTTCGGCCTTGACTTCAGCCAAGGTTTCAATAGGTGGTAAACCAGAGTTTTCAGCAAGAGCCAAAGGTGTAGCATCCAGAGCATCAGCAAAAGCACGCATAGCATATTGTTCAATCGATGAGATCTCATCAGCCACTTTGGAAATGGCCAAAGAACAACTGATTTCAGCAGCACCACCACCATAGACAACACGGTTATCACGTACCAAGTTTCTAACAGCACACATGGCATCGTGAAGGGAACGCTTGGCTTCATCGATAATCATCTTATTACCACCACGAACAAAGACAGTGACAGCACGGGTATTTGCACATTCCTCAATCACCAACATTCTATCCTTGGTTGTACCAAATGCCAATTCACGAACAACACCGGCCTGACCTAACTTTTCAGATGAAAGATCTTCAAAGCGAGGGACGATACGGCCGTTGGTGGCGATAGCAATCAACTCAATCTCAGGTCCACCTACCCAACGAACAGCAGGCAACTCGTTTTGTAACAACAAGTGGTTGGCTTCATCATCAAAACCCCATTGACAGATAACCAAGTTAGCGCCAGAGTCCTTGACTTGCTTGATCATCGTCTCAAACTTTTCTTTTTCGTAGCTCTTGAGCTTTTCGTATTCCTCAACGCTGGTGATATCAAGCTTGTGCTTTGTCTTGGGTCTAGGGGGTTCAAAGGCACAAGTCAAGATAGCAATCTTGGCATCATGAACCTCACGAGGCATCTGAGGGTGAGACATGTCCTTGTCAACTACCACACCACGTACCAAGAGAGTATCCTCTAATGATCCACCCAATTTACCGTCTACCTTGATCAATTCAAAATCAACATCCTTTCTTTCTAAATCGGCAACGGACAAGACTGCGTTCACTGCAATATCAGCAAATTGTTCATGACATTTGGAAACACTGACAAAAAAAGAAATATGAGTATGCTACTGCTCTGTTTTCTTCCTTTCAGAAACTTACATTTTACTGCCCAAACTAGTCATTGCTGTCTTTTTCAAATTATCCAAGTGCTCTTTACTGAATTCAATTGTATCTGAGATTTTATCCAGGTGTTGAACAGCTACATTACAAGCACGTTCGAAACCATCTGCAATACGAATGGGATGAATACCACGGTCTAAAAGTTGTTCACATTGTTCTAAAAGAGATCCAGCCAACACTATAAAAAGGATATTAATCTCCAACTGTTCCCATCCCATCTTTTTTTTTCTTTTCTTTTGTTCTTTACCAACAACACCAGTTGTACCATCTCCAATTTCATCATCTTGACTTTTAGAAAGTTGAACTAATAATTTTGCAATTTGATGTTCAACAGACATTTGATCCAAAATAGTAGCACCGTCGTTAGTTACCGTGATATCACCATCAGGAGAAATCAAGATTTTGTCTAAACCTCTTGGTCCCAAAGATGATTTGATGATGCTTGTAACAGCTTTAGCAGCCAAGATGTGAGACTAAAAGATGGAGAGTCAAAAAAAGAGTTGGAAAGCGCGTGCTTATATTCTCTTACTCGAATAGCATCTAAACCGTGTAATCTTGACTTTTGTTGGCCTTCACGAACAATAATAAAAGGTCTACCATATTCATCAGTTGCATAGACTGCAGAGTTGGGATCGATTTTAGCACTAGCCATCTTATTTTTTAAAGAAGAAAGATGAACATAAAAAAAATTTGCACGTCATTTTGGATAAAAAAATATCTGGGTTTAGAATTCCATGTTGTGGGAGAGAAAGAGGCGCGCTTTTCACTTTTTAATATTAACAACACGTTTATTACTGCACTCCGTCTCTCTCTTTTTGAAGCATAATGGATTAGTTCAGAAATTCTAATTCAGTTGCTGTTTGAGTACAAAAAATACACAGTGACTTCTTGCACTCATAGTATAGACCTAAAGGTAGACAATGCATTCCATAACTTTTTTTATTCCATCATGAAGTTAGAAACCCATTCTTTTTTGCCAATAAATTATGATCGAAGAAGTAATCTGGTTATGATATTCAATACTTGCGAACATTTCATTAGAAATTATAACAGAATCGGTGTTGGATTAGCATTGCATTTTGAATCTAATTCTTTGTTAGCTGAAAAGAATCGCTGTTCAAGTTTAGAAAAGTTTTAAAGCACTATGCTTTCACAATTCTTGTGTACATAAAAAAGAAGAACAAAGCTAGAGTGCATTAGAGTGTGAATAATTAGAAATATAATGCTAGTGTTACTTTGATTTTAGTAAAAGATCTCTCAGACAAGGCCCAAGCTTAAAAGTTCAGAGTATATACTTCAGAATTTACAAGATATGAAAATTGATTGCTGTATTTTCCTCACCAATTTGTCGTTAGTGCATCGTTTGCTTGGTCATATTTCGATTCATTAGAACACATGTCTGGCGACTATCTGAAGTATTAACATACCACATCCTAAAGTTATTCTCTGCGAAAAATATCGTTTTTCCTCACCAACTGTAAACGGATAATTTAAACTTTGTTATATATTTATAGCTTATATTAACCTGTCAGTTTTTCCCCAAACTATTCTCACACAGGTTCTTTTTATTTCTTTTTGTCAATAGTTAAACCAAATAATTTTCTTTAAATTCTCATGTGTTGTATCAAAATAACCTGGGTCTATGCTTTGCATTGACTTTGGGGCACAACAAATTTAAACAGATAAAAAAAAATATCAGTTGAATCATGTCATTCTTTTCCAAAAAATGACACGACCGCTCATTGGAAGATAATGCGCGTTTCTGCACACAAGGAGGATGGCGTATGTATCCTGAAATCTATTTTTGTCTCGTTCTCGATTTTCTGTAAGCTAAAAAGCCATTCCGTATTTATTTTTAAGTCTACTTTTCAAAGCGAATTGAACACTTGCATGCAGAGCACTTGGAAGCAGAAATTGCTTCGTAAAGGCAAGGATGCATAGGCTTGGAGCGTGAGGTAATGACGGAGGGGCCAATTGGCAGTGCGGCACAGGCGCCAAAAAGCGTCGCCAACATGGAGGAGGGTTGTGAGCACAGAGAGGTTGATGAACATGGTATAGCTTGGTCAAGGAAAGGAACTCCTGCAATAGTTACAGTTATGATATTTGGTACTTATAATATAAAAACAGTAAGAAGTCAATAGCTAACAACTACTATTTATTAAGTAAGAAAAAGGAGAGGAACCAATAATATAGAATGAACCCTGGATTATATCGTCTGACTATTAGTTGTATAGTCTGACGTAGGCTGGACTGAGATCAATAATAAAATAATAAATAAAGACATCATTAATGACCAAACACGACAACAGTGCCTACAACCACAGCAAACGCAACATCAAATTTAGGTGCAATCTCTGCCACTGGCTTAACTAATGTTAGTTTGAGAGCTCCAAAGCGTAACCCATTCCGTCCACAAAACGCGCTTTTCCTGATGTACAATTTTTGATATCCATAGTATTCTCCGCGTGTTTTCTGGAGAGCACCTCACACCACTGATAATTTAATAGACCAGTTTGATCTCCAAATATTTGGAATAAAGGGACAACTCGATCCACCCAGAAAGTACACTCTGAATTAGACAGATTAAGCACCGCTGTAAGGAAATAATGTTAGTGTTAGTTAACCTCCTTGGATAAGGCATACTTACATCTTTGTCTGTTACACTTGCTTGAAAAATCAGTCAACACGAACTGAACTGTTCGGATAAGTTCTTTTTCGTATTTGTCAATATTTGTTGGGTATTCATATTTCCATAGCCAATGGGGTAATTCGCTTTGGGTTTGTTTTAAAGCATCAACAAGGAAAATGTAGGCAGTTTTCCACGACTTGAGCGTAGTCAATGACGATTGAGCATCTTTAACAACCATAGTGACAAGGGGAGCTAATGTCTGAGCAGTAGCGGTTGGTAATTTTGGTCGATTGGGTTCACTTGCAGATGCCGACTATGCTGAGAATGATATGACATCCTGACAAGCAGGAACTAATATTGATTCTGTATCTGATGAGTTCTCAAAGCATAGGTCATTACCATTCGACGCTGGTCTTTTCCTTGAAATGTGTGTCATTTGTACGTGATCTTTCAGGAGCGATAACTCTGGATAATGCAACAAACAAGACGGGCATGCAAAGTGGGACATAATAGCTGAATGATTTTTATCACCCAAATTCTTCACGTAGATGAAGTCGTCGTTGTCGAATTTTCGTACGCCACGCAAAATACTAGGAAGGTAGAGTTGATGTTGCTGAAGAAGATGGCGTCTAAGAGTCAGTGCATCTTTCAAACTACGGTAGCAGATAAAACATGTGTGTTTCAATTATATAACTGTCGACATGACACCAACACTGATCAACAAGTTCATAAAAGGTGTTCCGGCAATGTTTTAAGATTGAACGGAAAAGAAGAAAGGGGAGGAACCAAGAAAAAAAATAATACAGAAGTGTAGACTGTTTTGTTCACAAAAATAAAAATGGAGATTTCAAGAGGACCCAAAATTATATACAATTAAAGTTACCGAGAGGAACTCTTTCTTCAAGGTTGCGCTCATCGTGCCTTGCCTCTTTTCTCATTAAATTAGTCTAAATCACTATTGACAACTTTTCTTACCCATTCACGTCTCAACCAAACCAACAACAACAAAAAAAAAAATTATATTTATATATTATTGCATACTTTTAACATTGAGAAACCCAAAAACAATTATTGTGACTTGATTATATCGTCACATTAATAAATTTGAGCTTTACCTCATAAAAATAAATATACAATTAAAGCGACTTTTACTTATATAAAATAAAATAAAATAAAATAATTAAAACCCATGTGAGCACATATTCACTTTTGTGATTGAATTGCCCGGGCTAGATCAAGAAATGTGTAAAGAGCTAAAAACCTTTTTGATAGGCAAAAAGGGAAAAAAAAAGACAGAGAAGGGAAGAGGAGAAAAGAAAAGTATGATCAAATACTGGGTTAGGTCTTGCCGAGCCAGTTCACCAACTTAGTTCCAAGAGAGGGAGTTTCCGAAGGGATCTTGCCATGATGGAGGTAGTCGAGTTCGAATAGAATTTGGCAGATAGTAGTCCAGGCTGAGGGAGTTGATGAGGGAGGTTTGGGAGCTGCGAGAGCACTGTTCTTGCGTTTGGTTGGCAATTTGTTCAAAAGGAAGGACAAGGGATCAGGTTCGGTAGAAGGCATTTGTAGCCGTTGATGCATGTGTAGGCACCAAATTGCATGAGAACGGGTGAGCATGTCAGTTGGATGGTAAATACACGGATTAGGTACACCGCCCGGTAACCAACCAAGGCGCCAGCGTACGACTTGGCTACGTTCAATTGCAGTCATTGGTAACCAGAAGATAGGGTCAATAGTTGATTGCGAGCGGCAAGCAGACAAAAGCTTTGAGTATGCACGCTTACAATTTTGGTTAAATAAATCCTCGAGATATTTCCGACAGATGATTCTGAACGTTTGACGATTGAGATGTTCTATGTTTTGATTACAGCATATTCGCCATAAAGGATATGAGGTGAGCTTGTACCAGTAAATAATGGCTTGCAGAGGTTCGAATATATGGTAGTAACCGAGAAAGTAGAGTGTCATCAGGTAAATTCAGAGATCGAAGTATGAATTTGGCTTGTAGGATATGGACACGATTTTTCATTGAAGGTTGATTCACCAAATAGAGCATTACTTGGGTTGAAGAACGGGAGCCACCCCCCAAACATTCGACGTAGACACTGGTTCTGACAATATTCGGTTTTTTGAAATTCGCGAAACTTCACCATACTGATTACAAGGCCGTATTCAAGTTGTGGATGCACGATTTGCGTATAGAAACGAACAGAGAGAAGGCGATCAAAGCCGGCGGGATTAACTCCAATCATTGCCGTTTCATTCATTGTTTTCAGTACTTTGTTGATGTTGCCTTGGATAAGTTCTTGAGTATGGAAATAACCACCTGGACGTATAGGGATTCCTAGATATGAAAATGAATTTTGTTTTGGAAGTATTGTGTCATACAGAGTATATGACTGAGTATCTTCAGGAGGAGCCAAGATCGTACATTTAACAGGGTTCCAACGGTATCCCAATTGGTAGCTGTGTTCTTCGCATTTTTGTAGAATAGCCGGAAGTTGAGCAGAAAAGGCTATGAGGACCACATCGTCAGCGTAAAGAAGGCAATTGACGGATAGAGCAAAGTCGACTGGATCATTTTCAGCCTTGTGTGGAAGCGGATGAGCACGTAGGAAGCTGGGTAGCTGGTTGATGTAGATAGAGTACAAGAAAGGGGAGAGGATGGAGCCTTGTAGAACACCAGTTTTAGGCGAAAAGCGAGATGATTTAGCATTATCAAGGATGACTTCAATCTGTACTTCATTAAAAAGGTTTTTAAGGAGGTCGAGAAGCGCTGAATCAAGACATGGTTGTAAAGTTCGCCAAATGTAGCTTCGATCTACGGTGTTGTAGGCAGATTTGATGTCTAAAAAGGCCAATGTAGGGTTAATGCGGTGACGCTTACGCAGAATAGAGCAGCTCTCAATGAGACAGAGAGCTTGATCTATAGTACCACGAGCTTCCCGGAAACCATCTTGAGTAATATCGAGTGGTGGGCTTTGATCGACAAGGTCGAGATATAAGCATTTTTCTAGAATTTTTCTAAAAATAGATGTTAAACTAATTGGTCGAAAGTTTCCTGGGTCAGTTACTGGGCCTTTTTTATGAATAGGAATGATTTGTGCTATTCTCCAGGATAAAGGGGTGTAACTCTACCGCCAGCATAGCTGAAAGAGATGCACAAGTATTGGTGTTAGGTTGTCTGTTAGAGGTGCAATCATTTCTATCGTGAGATGGTCGACACTAGGTGCTTTTCGTCTAGGTGGTTGAGCTATGGCATTATTGACTGAATCAATAGTAATAGGGCAGGAGGCTACATCATAAGGGTCAGGTGTAGAATCGTTGGTTATGAGAATCGTATCAGTCGAATGTGGAAGGAGATCACTCGCAAAAATGTGCTTAAAATATTGAGCCATGATTTCGGCTGCATTTTGTGGCCCTTCTGAGGTTGAGAAACTTGGTTTGATAGCTCTGTTTTTTCTGATACGACTGAATTTAACGGTTGCCTTAGTGTAATCACCCCTGGGCCATTTAGTCACAAAAACAACGCCATGTTTCTCGTCGCCATTTAAGGATGAGTCGTCGTAATTTTGCTTGTGCTTCCTGATGTAGAACCCATAGTCTAAGTGCATTTAACCCAAAATTTATAAAAAATATGGCATGTAAGTTCAAGACTAATTAATATGTGTATACTTAAGCTTGGGATTTCAAGTTTTGAGAAAAGAAAGATTCACATGTTTATTTTAGGAATGTATCCATAAAATCATTTTCAGTTCTGTTGCGCCGCCTTAAGCTTTTATAACTGTTTCACATCGCCTCTTCATGCTTCGAACTAATCGGTAGGCAAACTCATCATCTATTCTTTCCCACTCTTCTCGTAGAGCCACCTTCAATTGCTCCAATTTTTTGACGGGCGATCTTTTTCTCTCAATTCGCCTTTCAAGAGCATTCCAAACATGCTCAATGGGGCTCAAATCAGGGCTTTGGGCAGGCCAGTACCCAAAACCCTTAATTTGATGGGTTTCCTTCCACCATCGAGCATAACCACCTGTATGACAGGAATCTCCATCCTCCCGGAAGATAAACCCCCTCTCCTGATACACTGTGACATTTGCAAGCCAAGGATGAAACCTATTAGCCAAAATATTAATATATGTTTCTTGATCTACGGAACTGGTGTCAATAATTTCTAAAGGTCCGAAATCTTCTCCCCAAAAACATCTCCAAACCATAGCACCACCACCCTACTTGACTGTGGATATTATATTTCTTTCATCATAACGCTCTCCTTTCTTCCTGAGCACTCTTTTACCGCGTTTACTGTATTTCATACAAAAACGCGACTCATCAGACCAAACATCGTTTCTTCATTGGTCTTCGGTCCAATTGAGATGTTCCTTCGCCCATCGAAGCCTACTTTTGCGGTGCCTTGCAGTCAATCTAGGCTTGTGAGCTATTCTGTACGATTTGAAGTCAAGTCGATCAACATACGATCGAAGAGTTTCTATACAGGCAAAAACATCTAGCTTTGCTAATTCCATATTTATTTCTTTATAAGAAGCAAAAGGATCCTCTCTGAATTTCCTCTTCAAGTGCCCTTCAGTTCTTTAGTTTATTTTCAATGGACAATCTGTTTGCTTGTAAGGCAAAGGGCTTCCATAGTTATCAATCTTGCCTGTTATATATTGCACAGTGGACTTGTCCAAGCCAACAAGTTCTGCAATCTCTCTAATCGTGTGGTGTGTTTTAGTAAGGTAAAAGAAAACCCCCATGCTTTGCTTTCTTTTGTTTCATCTTCAGATATAATTAAAGATCATGTGCAATCTTTAGATATTTGAGCAGACATGTTTTTTAATGTGCTGATGGATGAGAAAGACAACTTTATTTTGTTATGAGCATAAAATTTTCCTTAATAAATTTCTTTGTCCCATAATTTATTTGGGGTGACTGTATATGACTTTGTTTAATAACATATGTCCAGAGTTTATATACTTTTCACAGTGTAGATATTAAATATATATAATATGCGGATGACGAAATGCCCTAAGCATTATGCAGATGGCCACATGCTGAAGATGTCTCATAATTTAATATAATCACTTGCTCCTCATTCACCAGTCTATTTTGATAGATATGAATGCATATTAATAAGTCTACATTTCCATATACTCACACTATTAATCGTTAATAATGCTTGATTGCTATAAAATGATCATCGTTGGAGCACAACAGTCGCGCTCATTTTCTTCTCTTTTTACTTTTTTTTCTTGCAAATGACAATCAATACCTCGCAGCAAACGGAAGGAAGAAACCAGTAGTGGAGAACGACTAGCCCAAAAGCAGCGAAGAGTTCTTTCGACTGACGCGCAATGGTGCATTGAAAATAAGGCTTATTAAAATTAAATGTATTTGTGGATCGTTTCAGTTATTTGGAAAAGAAAAAGGCCATTACCCGATACCAGAAAATCATCACCAATCACACTCATGAGAGCGAGGCCGAACTTCTTGATGAAATGAAATCTTGAGAACGACAGCGACATGGGATCAATTTTGGATAGAAAAGTAACGTGAGCTTGCCAAACTGAATACTCAAAAGGGCTCTCTAGACTATACCACAAGCATCCTGAAAACTGAAACAGCGTCAGTTACTGGGCAACACATGTCCTGCACTACATCTGAAACAGAGACGACGACAGCAGCACCTGTGCAGTACCTAACAGTACCACTGATGCCAAGGATACTGTCGATACCCTCTCTCTCCTCGAGGAGCAGCAACCTACCAAAGAATCGTATGAAGGCGATTCGTACAGCAGCATCATCACTATCATGGATAGTTGCTAGCGTGGATCTTACCAGAGCATCTGCTGGATATCGCAAGGCAGCACATTAGCTCAGTAAAGTAAGCCAGATCAACATTGGTCACTCGTTACAAGATATTCTTTCGCTCGCTGGTGTACTTTTGCTGTGCTCGAGTCAGCATAGCGAGGTGATGATGGCGCACCTTGACAAGGTCGATGAAGTAACCCAGGCCTTGCTCTCTGGAACGCTTGGCAAAAATTTAGATTGGAATGATCATGAATACCCGGTGTTATCGCTCGTGATCAGCAATTTGGCAAAAACGATTGAGCTGATGGGCTCGGTTAGGCGCGCCAATACAATCGATGAAACTGAATTACAACTGCAGAAACTGGCCAATGATTTATATCCTACAAAGAAAGTCATAGTGAAGGGAATCATTGGTGCGTAAGTCCAAAAAAAAAAGATGAAGTAAATATTTAATTTTTTACTTGAAAATACGATTGCCAAGCTCCCTGTTAAGGATACATAAGATTATAGTCACTTTATTTTAGCGAAAGTAATCGGATATGATCCTGAATAGTATGTTGACATAACTTGGAATCATTTATAACATTATTCCCAACACAGATCAATAAAAGACTTTGATTAGATTTCTTTATATTAAGCTTTATTCATATTAACTTCACATAGTCAAATATATGACATGGTTGTAATATATTTTATTGATGATATGAGCATGTTGAATATGGAATGACGATTACTTACCGGATCATCAATAGTCATGGAAACATTGATCTTAACTGAGATATTATTATTAGCCATAATATCCAATCACGGAACTAGAGGATTTTATGTTCATCTGTACCGTCTCCTTAAATAGTCCTACATCTAGAGTTATCTGAAACCATCCCAATAGCATAATTGACAACACATGCTAGGAACAGGCTAAACTAATAATTAAAAATAGTAATCATCAATTCTGCCAAACTGATTATAAATCTGTCCTAATTCTTTATCCGCATCATGTCTATAAATACTCTCACTTTTTACATGTAGAATTTATTATTCAATCTTAATCTTAGCTATATCTTGACTTAATAAAGAGATATCAAGTTCTAACAGTATTTCTTTATCTTTGCTGTTATACTATCTTTTACCTAAAACTCCCCTTTCCTAAACAATCCCTGTATACGCCTTAAAGGATGAAAAATGTACTGGGGAAAAAGAACTGACATGCTCGTAATTTGACCCCATCTTGTCATGCCTCCTTCCCAATCCAGCCAACGATGTGCACCTGCGCTGGTCATACACTACTACGGCCGAAACACCTCGACAAAGACCGGACGCTGTGATCAGCAAGATGAGACTACTTTTGTTTGGTCCATCTCTTGGTTTTGGCGAAGCCAAAGTTCAGAGCAGAGCAAACTATAATCTATGCCATGATCTTCTCCCCCTAGCTCTCTTTGGAAAAGAGAACACTGATATGAATAAACTTGCTGGCTGCCTTTCTTTCCAGATTCATGGTAACACAATACGATATTTGGGTGGGCTTGAAGACCCCATTTTCATAACTTCTGATCTAGGGTTTGGCATTACATCTTACCTCATGTAATTGCAGCACACGGCTATTCACACGCTGATCGAAATCAGACACTTGGCATTTCCTCAATCAATCCACTAACTGCCCACGTTCATCAACCTCTCTGTGCTCACAACCCTCCTCCATGTTGGCGACGCTTTTTGGCGCCTGTGCCGCACTGCCAATTGGCCCCTCCGTCATTACCTCACGCTCCAAGCCTATGCATCCTTGCCTTTACGAAGCAATTTCTGCTTCCAAGTGCTCTGCATGCAAGTGTTCAATTCGCTTTGAAAAGTAGACTTAAAAATAAATACGGAATGGCTTTTTAGCTTACAGAAAATCGAGAACGAGACAAAAATAGATTTCAGGATACATACGCCATCCTCCTTGTGTGCAGAAACGCGCATTATCTTCCAATGAGCGATGATGACATTTTTGGCCAAAGAATGACATAATTCAACAGATAATTGTTTTTTTTTACTACTATTGAAGCGTGGTCGACATATTCAGAGCGCTTGCATATTATGGCACTTGTCCAAGCATTTGTGAGAGTGCCCAACAAACCCTTTAAAATCACTGAGACCCAAGCCATTGGAAGCCTCACTGATTTTTGTCAACAGTGTCTCAATTTCCAGTAATTTGTTTCGTTTGATTTTACTCTTATCCATTGACTAAAACTGTTCAATTGGATTGAGCTCAGGAGAATAAGAAGGCAAATAGACACAACGGTAACTCCGAGATTCAACATATTTGGCTATATCAACCGATATATGGATTGGAGGATTATCCATTACGAAGTTAATGTCACGCAACTTTTCCTTTGCTTACACGCCCAATGTCTTCTCCTCGTTTTCTTTTTTTATTAGGTGGAGGCTGAGGAAGCCTGAGGCTGCATTTAATCAGACCATGGGCAGAAATTGCGCCTAAATTGGCTGTTGTACTTCCTCGTGTCTTGGGAACCGTGACCACTGCAGGAGAACCTTTCTTTGATCATGCCATACTACGTTTCAAATTAATATGAAATGCAGATTCATCAAAAAAGACGCAGTTATTGGTAAAATCCAAGTATGTTTTTCACATTTATGAACCTAATCCAGGAGCTCTTGAATCTTCTCCTCGCTTTTCTAATCTACGGGTTGAAATCGAGCTTTTTTGAGAGATAGATTGCAATGTTTTTTATTTTTATTTTTTTTTACAAAATCAAACAAAGCAATTTTGGATAATTTTAATACTGTGAGTAATTATCTCAAGTTTTTCATCAATTCGTCCAAGGCGACTGAAGGACTCGTATCAATGCACTCAGGGATAACTTTTGTGTGCTCCTCATCGAGAATGCGTGGGCGACCAGTCTTTCTCTGTTTCTCAAAGATACTATTAGGATCCCTCGTGTACTGTTCAACCCATTTTTGTGCTGTACCGTTGAGAATCCTAAGCCGTTTTGCAGCATCAGCCGCGCTTAGAAACCTCTCAAACAACAGCTTGAAGAATTTCATTTTGTTTTTATTAGAATACCGCGAGTAATTTCGTTTCATTAATGTTTCCCTCATAACTGCATCAATACCACGATTTATCTCCTTTCTCACCTGTATTGTCTCTATATTTTTTCGCTATCCAGAGGCAATTGAGCTAATTGTTGTATATGAGGGCTCAATGTTTCAAGACAAAACCGCTTTTCATCAACAATATAATCCATCGGTTCAGTTCTGCCACGCTCGTCGTCAACAGAATGCTTTACGCTTTCATACAAGAATTGAATATTCGTATTATCATATAATTTCTGGTTTAACTGTGAAAAAGAAATAAAAGGAAGATGATCATTTGGTATGCGCTTATATACAGTATCCATAGATGCCAAGGATTGTACTACAAGTCATTCTTGGCAACAGAACATCCGATTTGCCAGCGAAGACGAATTTACATTTCGAATAATGTGAATCGTATGCTTGCCATCAGATGAATTCATTTTCCACCAGGGCGAATTTATTTATCATACAACATGAATTTTGTTCTCGCCATTAGATGCGTTTGTTTTCAACCAAAGGCGAATCTACTTCCTAGAAAGAGTGTATACTAATAGAACATTAAGTTCAACTTGTTGCCCATTTTGAGATTACATCCTGTTTAACTATTATTAGCATTAGCGTTCGAAATTAACTAGTCAACCTTGCCAATCTACTTGACCATCCAAAAAACCATCTTTTATCGTCGGCAGAACATATAGAAGGTATAAAAATGATGCACTTATGGAGAGTCATAAGATAAGAAAGAAGAGTGGTTTATTTTCAATTCGATAACAATAATAATGGTAATAAAACAAGAGGCTTTTATTTATTTATAATCAAAGTAATAACAATAATGATCGTATCTTTATCTTACCCTTTCATGACAGGTTTAGCCGCATTTCATCCTTAGAGAAAGAAATACGTTGCCCAGAGATAACCGCGTGGAGGTACTGTCATTTCTATCTCCTCTCTTTATCCCGTTTAACGTCAGAAAGAGACCCCCGCACCCCCGGACAGATGGGGGGGAGACAAACGACGGAATCCCTATCTAATAGACTGTAATAATGTTTAAGAGAGATACATGATTGTTTTTACCCAGTTTTTTGCAAGATATGATGAATACCAAGGAAAGGAATGAAGAAAAAAAAAAGAAAGAAAAAAAAAGAAGGGGGGAATAAAAGGTTATCTTTTATTTATGTTTATGTTTTGTGGCGTGTGAGATATTTTTTTATTTCATGAAAAACGCTTCTGATTACATTTTTGAATTGATGCTCTGATGCTCATTCCTTACAAAGCATAATGTACATTAATGAAATAAAAACCATTAATTCATTTGTTCTTTTCCTCTTTCTTTCTCCCTTTCCCTCTCTTTCTTTGTTTTAATTGCAAATGATGGTCTACAAAAGACATTTTTAAGGCTTTAAATCAAACTAATAGGCTGTTATCGTGTTTGTTTTAACAATAATGTGGCCGAAACAGGAAATTATTATTTTGTAACTAACCAATATCGAAATATGAAAAATTAAAAAAATAAATTCAAGCCTCATATTTATATCAGAAAGTCATTAATATCACTTTCCACAGACATTCTAAAGGTTGATATAGTGTATTTACTTTCTTATATTTCATTGTGATAGGACAAGGACATCAATAAATTTAAATTTGTAACTGAAACAGCCTCAATAGCAAACTACCTTGCTTTTTTTCTCTTTCTTTCTTTCTATTAAACATTTATCACTAAGCAAAATATTAAATAGCAAAACAAAAAAGAATAGCCATAGTCATGAACATGCTACGTTTCATTTAGTCTGTATCTTGAAACGTTCTCAAAACATAAACATTATTTTTCGTTCGAAAATGCCGTAAACCATTTTTTTGTACTCCACCACCTTTGTGTCATGCAAATAATAAATAATAAAAGCGAAATAACATGCTACAGCTGTACAGGAAGAAGAAAAAATAAAGAAATATGCTATGGCAACAAAATCGTATATCATTTTAATCATTATTGAACTTGAAGGATTTCTTTGACATCACCATAGTAACGCTTATTAGCCTATAACTTACCTCAAACTGCAAAGAACAGATTATTGTGATTTAAAGAACCATATTAGAGTAGGATAAAAATTGAGTCCTAAGTCTTTGAATAAAGTATTTACAATTTATTTTTTTTATTAAAAACAAAAAAAAGCCCTAAGGCACAGCCTGATCATCTTCAGTCTCCGTTGCCAGCTCTGGTGCCAGCAACCAGAGAGGAGCCACTTGATCATCCTCGTCGGCTTCATCGCTTGCCGACGGAACAGCATCACTGCCAAGACCACTCCAGACGGGAACAATGTGATCACCTGACGGGTAGATCACAACGTCAAACACATCCACAAAACACACCAAAAGCACCTCACCTTCGCGAATGTACTGTGCGTTGTGGCCCATAGTAAACGCGGGGACAGCAGAATCTTCTCGATTAGGATTATTCATTTTAATGTATAGTGAAAAAAAAAGTAATTGAGAGCAATCTGCTTTCTTTTTATACTTTGCTTTCTACACCCAATTTATAACTGTACAGGACATTTTCATAAGAACCAAAGCAATATAAAACTATTTTTATAGATCGCCGATTTAAACAAGACCTGAAGGTAATGATGTAGTAACAAACTTACATTATTTTAATGTTGCAATGCTATAATTCAACTGTTGTTGACTTCTAAAGATCTAGTCCCATTGTAAATTGATTTTATATGCTCATCGTTACTATTCAATATTGTGGTCAGGCGTACTTTAAAGAGCACATTCATCTCCAAGATTCATGCCCGATAAAAGTCAGCAATGTACTTCTTTTTTTGTGATAATGACCGGTCATGTAATTCACCTATCATAAATTTATGAGATAATATCCACATACAAATAGATTATCCAAATCTACATAACACGCTCAAAACTGATAAAATATTTATCCATCATTGCCATAAAAGGGAGCATCAAACCTTATATCCAACTTTTGAAGTTTGGCGTTTTTTGATTGGTGTTTTGGTTGCACGACGTAAACGTAAAAAGTATACTCCAACTATGCTTTTTTCTTTTTCATCTTTCAAAAGCAATCATTCTATAAACATGACAAAAAAATTAACTCGCAAACTGCAAGCAATAAATGGAGTGCTTCGTTTAACCAAGAAAAAATTGGGTGGCTTCAACAGCCGTCCTGTGGTCAGTGAATTGGATGGCGGTCGCATCAAGGATACTGTTTCTTTGCGTTTGATCGCCCTGAGCAACCGGTAAGTTTAACTTTTTGGTGTATAAACGTTAATATGATTATCTTACCAATACCTATTTGCTTTCATAGATTCAAGAGCAAGTGTGTGGATGAGGTGGATCGGTTGGAGTACTTGCTTCGTCCTAAGCCACAAAGGATGAGCAAGGAGGAAAAGCAGGCGTTGGCAAGAAGGCTGGATGAAGGAGCGCGCCTGCTTGAAGAAAAGAAGAAGCGCAAGCAAGAAGAAGAAAAGAAAGAGAAGGAGGCGCAAGGAAGCAAGAAGCGCAAGCAAAGAGAAGATGAGGAGGAAGAAAAAGAAGAAGGTTCTGGTGCTTGCTTGGTGAAGAAGCGCAGATGTTTTAAGCGTGGTTGCCGCTACCAATAGCTTCCATCCATTCCATTCCTTTAGATACCCTGAAAACTAATCTTGTCATAGATTAGTTTTGTTAATAAAAAATTATAATTATTTATCATTGCTCATACCTTAATATGTATCCATTTGAAACACATTGCCTTTCCATAACCTATCTATTGCTATGGATATCATTATAAAAATGCTGCTGCATATAAACCACAATACCCTCTATATTCATGTTATACGCCATGAATCAATGGCACAATGGTACAACAGTGATTGTCAACTTCTTGTGTTGCTTACTCTTTTATGAGCATTGTGTCCATATCATTGGTACTTGACACATATAAACCCAATTTGAGCTCATTCAATTCCTATCGACATAAGGTTATAACACAGTGGATCAAATTTTATTGACTTTTTACAGGTGCAGTTAGTTACAGATCTAAACACATTTCGAGAATTAACCTAATCTTCACATTCGACTGAAGCAATGACTTTCTTTCTTTCTTTTTATTGAGAATAGAATATACAGTCAATACGGACCGAAGGTATCTAAAATAAAAGTTGTCAAGTTGACCAAAGTTATAATGCTGTTATGATTACTTGAAAGATTTGTAGACTTCATTAGAATCCATAGATCCCAAAAGCGGCAAAAGAAGTAATTGAGAATCTTGTACTTTGGAGTTACTGAGCATAAGCAAAGCTTTTGATGATAAGTAAAAGAGAAAAGAAGAAGAAAGGAAAGAAGAAAAAAGAGAGAAC
>NW_027137840.1:346218-388120 GCF_000149305.1 Rhizopus delemar RA 99-880
TGGATAAATGAATGTCCGATAAGATCAGTACCATTCACGTGATCTTATCTGTCATTGACGGACAATGAAATCAACTAAGGCACATTGTTGTCGATCCCTATTTCTTTGTTCTCTCTTTTTTCTTCTTTCCTTTCTCTTTCTCTTTCTTTTCTATTCGCTTCGTAAGTACTTGTCATATACATACTTTTGTATTGCAAAGTGGAATTGCTTGACCTAATGTCGTCCAGATCTACTTCATGTGAAGGAAAAATTAAGCAGAAGGGTCAATCTAGAAAGAAATGAACTACATGATGTAAGTCAATCTGACAACATATACTGTTACTTTACTAATATATCTAAGTGACCAAGGGAGCTTCTTTTATGATTTATTTGAATGCTTGCCGTTCATCAGTACAGAATATTAATTGGTATTTTTTTTACACACTCACAAGAACACCTTCTCTCTCTCTCTCTCTCTCTCTCTCTCTCTCTGCTGACAACATTATTGTTACAACAAGTAATAAGCAAATAATTGAATGAATAATGAACGAATAATAAATGAAAAATGGAGTAATGGTGAATGAACAATGAAAGCTCAATCAAAAAAGAATAGCAAAGTATACTTTAGATCAACTGCTATGATCATACTATGGTGTTATACAAAGCTATTTCAGCTCTCTTCCTTTGTACATTAAGGATGATGATCGTTGTACATGAAGCTAATGGACTTGTTTGAAGACATGAAAGAAGCCAAAGAATATAATAAGCAATGTAAGTAACATGAGAAACAGAGAAAGATACAAGGAGAGAGAGAGAGAGAGAGAAAAAAGGACAAAGAAGAATTTTATTGCATAGGATATATATAAAAGTACAAGTACTAAAGTCGACATTGTTAGCCATGCCTTTATAGTAAAGACATGTTTCCAGGCACCGCCACGTGGAGGCCATGTCGAATAGGTGCCCTTCTACGTTCTTTTTCCAAAAAGGGGAGAATCAGATAAAGCGTAAAGCAATAAATCGAAGAACCCCTGCTGAACTGGTAACTCTCTCAGTGTTGCTGATCTACTATGGTGCTGGTCTACTATGATGCTGATCTACTATGATGCTGATCTACTGTATTGTTGTGATTGATAAAGAAAGAAAAAGATATCGAATCTGGTTCCTTTTTATACATTTTTTGCTCTTATCAAAGTTTACTCTCTGTTGGCATGACGCGATGATGAGAAATTAACAAAAGCAATTCCTGCAAAATCGTCTGTCTGTTACATTTTTGACCATGGGAATCTGTCTTTCTCTCACTCTTTATGCTTTTATTGTATCATTCATCAGTCAAAATCTAAAAGAGGCCGGCATCTTCAGTCATTTTTTACTCTCCATCGTCATAATATTGAAACATAATCTGTGAGTAATTACATGATAAAACTTGGTGCCATACTAAATTAGTCAATTCGTCTATAGAACCAATGAAGTACAAGTCCTAGGGTTTTACATGATCATTCTACTTTGACCTAGTCATCATTCTCAGTTGACAAGGAAGCATATGAAAAGATTTAGAAACACAATGCTTCCGAAAAGCATAATATTGTTCTACAGAGCCAGAATTAATAGCCTAGGATTCAGTATTGCATAAAGATGATGCTACAGTCTTTTATGAAATGTAAGTCAAATACATTTCATATGTCACATCATTACTAGAAGTAATCAACGTTTTTTTTTTATCTTCCATAGCATGATCACAGTCAAGTACAATAAAGAAGAAGGAATGGAATAAAATGATGACTTTTGTCCAGATGATATCAAATCAAAGAGACTTACCTTGTCCTTTATCTACTCATTATTTTGTATGGAATTGAATATGAAGAAGCATCAAGAGATACTTTGTGATCATACAGTCACTGCAAATAATTGGAGAATAAGTCGGTAATATTCGCTTACTATCTGAAATTTTACTCGAATATTACCAGATTTAAAACGGCACTTTTCAAGCGAATTTTACAACAGTTTAGCATACATCAAGAGGTTAGGAAAATATATCATGATACATGTTTCCTGAATTATAACCATCCTTTTGCTTCTTAGTTGAACGGAGATACACTCAAAGATGAAGAACTAGTTTCATTAAACCAACTTATGGCCAACGCACCGGTAAACATAATTACATCTTTGGTCACTTTGGGTGTAAAATATCTGAAGCAAGAGAATATCAGCTCAGAAGAATCAATGATAACAATGTAAGATAGAGCTCACAATTTTATTGTAGATAGAAACTCATTTTCTGTTCACTGTAGGTTATCTCTTTCTGGTATTGTTAACCTCTTGGACATCAAAATGCTGGATATATATCAAAACGTATTTACCGAAGCACAATGGGAGTGTATTGTAGATGAAGAAAAAAGCATGGATATTAACAGCTATTCTGGCTTAAACGATGAATCTAACAAGATATTGAATCGATTGTTAGCCTTGAGAAATACAGATGAGATCTTGGAACACATCGATGAACAGAAATATTTACTCTCCAAAAGCAAGCAAAGCGGCGAACAACAATATGCCATGCTTTTAATAGCTGAGCAAATGTAAGTCGAAAGTGGAAAAGCACAATAGATGTATGTCTAAAAATGCAGTATCTACCTTTGATAGTGTTAGAAATTTCGCACGCTGGTTCTCATACCAAGATGAATCGGAAACCACTGTATAACGAAGATTCGCTTCACTATTAGATATATTGCTCGATTCGACGGATACCAAACTGATTGAGTAAGTAGATAAAAGCAAATGAGGTCAAAAAAACAGATGATTGATGAATTTATGGTTGTATCTGTAGTGGAGAGAATGCCAATGAGGCCACAAAAACATCTATTGATGTGAACAGATCAATATTTGGTTTGAGAGAGCAATCCAATTCTTTCGGCCGCAGAATGAATCTCATGCTTGGCATAAAATATGGAAAGAAACGACTGGAGATTTCCTCCAATGAATTTAAAAGAAGTATTGCTAGCAAAGACGTTGTTCAGAAACAACAATGCAAGAATTTAAGAACGAATTCATGCATTATCCAGCAAATAGTGACAAGATATAAGATTAACACTTCTGTTATGGCTATGGATTTTGTTGGCTGCTTTGGCTGTCTTTATATGTTGAAAAAAACAGAAGAGCAATTCTACATTGCTAAGCTAATGGCAAAATTGGCGATCCCATACCATTTTAATCAACTTGGTGCTTTAAAACCAACACTGAACGTACTGTTCCAAATGAAGGTAGGTCAACAATGTCTCTATTAGTAATTAGTGTATTCTCTTATTTTTCTATTGCAATTTAGTCTTTCCTCATCGAGCAAGCAAGACATATAAATGAAGCAATGTTTGAACTGGACGTTGGCAATACGCTCCCTTCTCTCAACCTCCCAACCTTGTCCACTGCCTCAGCCTCAACAATTGGTGATACATGCAATAATCTTTGTTGTAGTGATCTTTATGGCTTTTGTCTTCATTCTAAACATCAAATTATAAATTGCTTTAAACGAACTCCATCCTAAGCCTTCAATTGAATAAATACCTATTAATTTTGACTACAAATCAACTGAAAACTTATGAGAACCAAAACACTATATGGTTAAGCGCTATGAATTAAACCTAGCAGCATCTTTTCCTCTTGATGACGGTTTCTTCATATTTGACTGACGATTTGCTATTGCATGGACCGACAAATTAAATCCTGTCTTTCGACAATTATGCTTTAATTAACCGTTGACCATTTATTTTTTTATAACCGTCAATGATATCTTTTTTGTAACCGACAATATCCACCAGCCGGACTGAATCATCCCTCATTGCTCTTTCTATGCTATGTTCTCTCCTGCTGTTCTTTTATCGCTTGGTGACAAATCTAGCTCCGATTGATGTGTATCTAGCTTTCTCTTTTTGTTATTATCACATTCCTTGAAAGAGGTTGAGCTATAGTATTGGTCAAGTATGAAACAAGACTGTTTGGCAACAAAGATGATTGGAAGAGGAGCTCATGGGGTAATGAATAGTAGTATCGTCCTGTATGTTTTTGACATTCCCTGAAGTTTGTCGACATGGCTACAAATGACCTCCAGTCAATGTTCTAAAAATCATGCAAATATAGGAAGGTATTATCCTGTGGTCAATGAGAGCTTGCTGGAATTCTGGTAAGATCCCAAATGAACAAATTATAAAAAAAAAGCTTATTGCTTTACTACATAGTTTTTACTGTTGATAATATGGCTGATGGTGATGATTGCTTTCAGTGTTTGTTAATAAAGGAAATATCCTACGACTACAATGACATAATGTCTTATAACTCACGAAGAAAACAAATAAGCATGATCTTTCAATATACTTTGTTCTGTGTACTAAATGGATAGTAGCAAAATGAAACATGCGATGTTGTGAGGATACGAATTATAAGCCGCAATTGACTATAATAAATACAATTGAACTTTGGTTTGTGTATGCTTAATATTGGTAGTTTATATAGATGTGCAAAGTATAAGCTGAACAGCAAAGTCATGTTATGCATTAGTAATCAAAAAAATATCTATTCATCGTAATATGAGCTTGATCATTGCTGTTGTATAGTCGATCATAAGATTTTATATGCCTAACTTTGTAATCGTTGCTCTATGTCATAACCTTTTCGTTTAAAAAATATATAAAAATTAAGTGTAAATCCTGTGCGGGATATAATATATACTGTTACTTTTAGAAAAAAATAATTTTGATAACTGACCGTTTCCTGCTTTTAATTAATTTTATGCTGTTGTTGATAGGGTGAATATTTAATATTCATATTTATTGAAGAATGATTCTTTTGTATGGTGAAATGTAGTGAACCGATTGTATTGTATTGTCCACAAAAAGCTATAAATTCTACAATCCGAAGTCATCTCAGACGAATTTTATCGAATAAGATCCCTGACTTTAGCTATCAGTCTAAAAGTTGTCTTATTTTTGTAAGGAGCGCCGCATTAAAGTAAATAAAAAGGAGTATAAATATGGACTATGCTGTTGAACTATTTAGAACAAGGGAACAATATTTAATTTTAAACAAGGAATGAAGGAAAGAAAATTACTGAATTAGTACTCATATGTAACCAAAGGAACGAATGAAATCCTTTTGCTGCAGGTGACTTTGGTTTGACTGTTAAGAAAGTGACCTTTTTTTCAAATAATTTTTTTAAAAAAAAAAGTATAAAAGGACGAGCCAAATTACAAAATGTTTTGTTTCTTTACTGGTTTCTTGTGTTCATTGTTCAGGACTACTTGATGGGAATGGCAGAAGCGGGTCCCTCCCGGAGAGTAGCCACCAATGTCGATTACATTACAGTATAAACAATTGAATGCGAAGGGCGCTTAAAGACATGGTCTCCACGTGGCGGTGCCTGGAAACATATTTTCATTTTGAAAATATGGCCAACAATGTCAACTGTTTTTATATGAAATACAAATGAAAAATCACTTTTAATAAAAACATACTTACTAAATAATGTCCTTGTCTTTTGCCTTTCACTTTTTGTTTTGTCTAAGTTACTTGTTTGTTTTTAAACCACTTGTTTTGCTAAGCATTCTTCTAATACCATCTCTACTCTTTTAATTGAAAAGTCAAGTTGTGTAATAAAATAAACATAAGACCAAGTAGTATATGATTGTCAAAGTAAAGAAAAAGAAAAACAAAAAGAAAAAAGCTGGTGGTAAAGTTGAGATTCCTTAATCAGCATTCTCAAAAGGAATCTAATGAGTGGTGAGCCAAGTCTTTTACTTTGTTTATGTTATTTAGTCAGTATTTATGCTAAGTACTCAGTATATTTATATTATGTTTTGTCTGCTTTACGTTTGTTTTCTTGTAGAAAGCTTCTTTTTTTTTATTTTTCTCATGCAAGTTTGCATTCAGGTGATGACAAGAGATGAAAAAATAACTGCTACTATTCTTTTGTTTGGTTTGTTCCTTTTCTTGCTTTTTATGTGTCTAAAGGTATTTAGTTATGAAAAAGTATGTTTGCAGGAATGATGGAGAATGAGGAGGGATGAGTGAAGAAGCTAAAGACAAGCACGTAAGCAAGACTAATAAGGTATATAGTGTAACCATACTTACACCGACTTTCCCCTTTTCACCTTCCTTTTAAGGAACTTGGGAATGTATCGCCTACTTGCTGGCTTATAAGCATAGGTGATTGATAGATGAAGTACTTGGCAAGTAACAAATAGATGTTGTAGTGAATAAAAGGTTGTTTTATTTTTATTTGCATGTCAAGTAAATAAAGAATAGAATGTGTTTGCTCTCTCTCTCTTTTTGTAGAATGATTATAGATGCAATTGAAAAGATGACAAAGAGACATCAACATATATGGAAAAGTAAGCAAGTACATCAAGTCTTTGTAGGCTGGCTGTGTACGAGATGACCAAATTCAGAAAAGGATAAAAGAGAAACGGATTCCAAAGTGAGTGCACCATGAACAAAACGGCGATTCAAGTGTTCTTTTTTAAATCGTTACACTGTATCACTGTGACAACGGGTACGACACTTGTGTATGGAGATGATATTAATAGAATGATTCCATACTAGTTGAGTGTAATCATTTATCCCACAAAAGAGTTGACTTGACATATTATCCATTCTTTTTTTTATTTTTTATTTATTTTTATTTTCTAATAACAAAAGCTAATTACAAGGGATAATGAACAGAGCTTTTCTAAAAGAAAACAGCGTATATGACTTGATGACCCTGACCAAACCAAAGTATGGAACTTGCTTTAGACTTGAAGAATTCCCAAGACAGAAAAGTCGAAAAAAAAAAAAAAAAAAAAAAGTTGAGGCATCTTCGAACTTTGTCTCCATCTTTCAACCTCGACTCTTATAGATTTACTTGTATAGTTTTCTGTATTCGACTTTTTTTTTCTTTCTTTTCTTTTCTACAAGATACAAAGTAGTGTGAAATGTATTTGCTGTTATGCTTCACAAAAAAAGAAAAGAAAGAGAAAAAGGTATTCTGTATGGATTTTGAAAGTACACGAGTCAAAACTAAAGAGTGGAGGAAAAGCAATGATATATTCAGTATGATAGGCTTGTAAACGCATTGTTATGGCTATTGGATCAAATATAATGTAATATGACATCTTTTGTATTGATAGCAAGGATAGGAAAGAGATCATGTCATTGCATAGGAGACGAAATATGGATTCAAACATGAAGCAAACAAAGTGCCAGTAAAGATGGTTCATACAACAGTGATTATGAGGACAGATTGAGGATGACTTGGTGAATGGAAAGAAGAGGAGGAGGGGGAGGAGGGAGAATGAGAGAGTTTTTAAATGATGCGAAATGTGTGATAGTGAAAGAAAAAAGAAGCAATAGACAAACATATGTTATATGGTCAGTGTTAGGTAGCTCTGTCTATGTTTTGACTAAAGAGAGTGATTGCTTTGAAATAAATCCTTTTGCCTCTAATTTGCCACAAAATCTTATCAACAAGCCTATACGAAGCTTTATGTAGTCATATCTTAAATCTGTACTCAGGTTGAGGCATACAATAAACTAGAGACAAACTACAATATAGTAGACAACACATCAATATGTGACTTATCTGTTCAATATAGGTTCCATTACTATACTTGTTTTTCATCTACTTGAATAAATTGAATACCCTTTCATTACAATAAACGTTTTTCGTTAATGTGTTGCCAAAATGTGATTTGTAGAATACATACTGTCTACGCCTCAAACTAAGCTTTATGTCTGTTAGAATCTACACGATGTATATTTTTACAAAAATAAATCATTTTTGAGCCAAAGGATGAGTCTGTTTGCATTTAGAGGAAACAAACGTCTCTTTCAATCAGTTCTCAAAAAGGAAAGCAAGCAAGCCAAATTGCCTTTTCTACTAAATTAGGACAATTTCATTACTTTCACGAGTTATTTTTGTACTGACAAAAGATTATGTTTTATTTTATATTTTAACACACATTATAGTTTTTTAACCCATCATATTAGATCCATCGATATCAAAGATACTCTTAGGACCTTGTTTGGTTCTGATACGATCATCCTTAATTACTCTAAATAATGTTTAAGTATTTGCCTAAAGTCATCCAATTCCACAATTACCTGTTATCTACACGAATATCCTCTGTTTCAATGCCCAATGTTGCTTCAGGTGTAACTGCTTCAAGTACATAATGATTATCACAGTGTGGACAAAATTCATCTTCTTCCTCATAGTCACTAATTAAAGGAGATTGTTAAATAAGTCTATTCTACCTTTTTTTATAAGAATACTTACGTCATGTCTTTACGAAAAGCCTTTTTACACTTTTTACAAGCAAATACCATCTCGTTTGTTTTTCTTAATTGATGATCGGATACGGCAGCATGACATTCTGCGCAATCAAACCATTTTTTACAGCAAGGTGCACGAATAGAGACCTGTGATTATATATAAGTTTTCTTGATTTTTTATTCCTTTTCTTAATTACTTGAGCATTAAGAATGTGTTTACACATGTGGGTATAAAATCTTTTTTTCTAGATGAACAGAAGAAAAAAAGAAATTAAACAAATTCAATAACCGCAATTTATTCATAATGAACAGGCACATGGCAAGTCATGATTGTCTGAGGTGTATTAATAGGCTGTATAGGAGCTTCATGCGTTTGATAAGTATCAATAGACAAATAAACATACAAAGCTAATTGTAATTCATCTGTAATGGCACAAACCACATTCTGAGGTTCTAGATGATAGCAGCTTAAAAAGCTGACGAGGTCTTCACTAGCTATACGTACGTGAGCAAATTCATTTGAGTCTTGTGTGGGTTGGTGTCCTTCCAATCTTGGATTCTCTAACCTTTCATAGATGGCCTCACATTGACAAGCAGTCGATTCAATTGAAATCTTAAAGACCCCCATTCATATTGGCCGATAAAGTAAGATATTTTGAAAGTGACTTTAATCGTTCTGCTACTGGTTTAAGAACAGCTACATTGGGTAAGAGAATGTATGTCTAATAGAATATTAGCGAAAACAAACTTTGTATGAAATTGATAGTTTACGTGAGGCATAGCCAGCATGGCAGGCTCCCTAATATAGGCCATTCTATCTGAATTAATGATTTCAATTTCTAATTCATCAATCATATCACAACTAGATCCATTTCGATTCTATAATTTAATTAATATAAAATCATCTTGCTTGTATTCTTTTTTTGTTCTTTTTACTTCAGAATCCAGTTTCCAACTGATATAAGGTCTATTATCTTTTCGCTTTAAATATATTTGAACATCAGTTGCTTGTTGTGCTTTTTTAGTTATTAAAAGTAGATCATTAACACGAAAAGACATGTTGATTTCACCACGCCTTGCATTTTCCACTCGATAGTTTGTGAATAACGAATGCTATTATAAAAGTTATTGACATGTACGATTTCATATTATTCTTACAGGTTGCATTTTTCTATAAAAGAATAGTTGTCAGTATTGTAAACAAAGTGAACTTTCATTCACTTACATCCATGCTTGAATTCCAGTTTCATAATCTCGATGTCGAATAAAACTAACAGTATCTTGAGAAATGGACATGATCACTGTAGGTCCAATCTTTTCTAATGTTTGAGAGATTTCTATACACTATCTTATTACATTTTAAAGGGAAAAAAAAACGTGGTTTTCTTGTTTTCGTTACTGTGTAGACCAATAGGATTATTCACAGAAGCTTTAAAACGCATTGTTATTATAAAAAATAGAGGGAGAAATAAAAAAAAGTATTTATTTATAGCAAGAGAAAAAATGCTTTTTTATTTATTTTATTTATTTTCATATATGAAATATCATAATTTATCTTGTTTTAAGCAACCATTTGAAGTGTATGAAAAATATACTTTTAAAAGAGAAATTGGTCAAGGTGCTTATGGTGTTGTATGGTAAAATGTTTTCAAATTCATGCATTAAATTTTAACCTAATTGAATTTTATGCAGTGCTGCTGTCAATATGAAAACAGGCGTGCCTTGTGCAATTAAAAAAGTAAATAAACTGTTTGAGAGATCAATGTTAACAAGACGTGCTTTAAGAGAAATAAAGCTATTAGAACATTTCAATGGACACAGAAATGTATAAACTGCTCTTCTTTTCATATTGTCCTGTGAATAACATTTTCTTATAGATTATTCGGTTATATGATATGGATATCGTAGATTATCATCATTTCAATGAAATGTAAAACACACTTACTCTTTCTCACATTTTTCTAACAATAAAAGTAGATACCTGTACCAAGAGTTAATGGAAGCAGATCTTTATCAAGTCATTCGATCACGTCAACCATTAACAGATGAACATTATCAAAGTTTTATTTATCAAACATGTTGTGGATTAAAATATATTCACAGTGCAAATGTAAAATAAGCACTTCAATAATCACGTTTTCTTAATAACTCTTTTATTTAGGTTTTGCATCGAGACTTGAAGCCAAGTAAAATAACGAGCGGTTGTCGCTATTGTATACTGAATTTTACCAAAATAGGCAACTTACTTGTCAACACAAGATGTGAATTAAAAGTATAAATAGAAAACAATAAGAAAATAAAATCTATTTATAACTTGTATTAGATTTGTGATTTTGGATTAGCTCGTGGACAAGTAGATACAGGATTCATGACTGAGTATGTCACAACTCGATGGTATAGAGCACCAGAGATTATGTTGAGCTTTAAAAACTATACAAAGGCTAGTAAGTTGCCATACATAACCTTCTCGTATGCAGTGTATTCATAATATGAAAAGTTGATATGTGGTCTGTTGGTTGTATTTTTGCTGAGTTACTTGGTGGTGAACCATTATTTAAAGGAAACGATGGCAAGCAATGGAAAAGTAGTACAGGAATAATTTACTAACTTTGTAAATAATAGCCATAGATCAGCTTAATCAAATATTACTTGTACTTGGAACACCAGATGAAGGCACATTAAATCGTATTGGGAGTGAACAAGTTAAAAAGGAAACATACAGATGATGCAGTGACTAAATCTCTTTTGTAGGCGCAAGTTTATATTGAAAAATTAGAAAAGCGTGATAAAACACCTACAGAGCAACTGTACCCTAATGCATCATCTCAAGGTAACAAAAGAAAAGATATAAACAAAACTGTATAATTTTACACATCTTTTTTCCTGCTAGCTTTAGATTTATTAGAAAAGTTATTGACTTTTGATCCAACTTCAAGAATCAATGCAGAACAGGCTTTAGAGCATCCTTATTTTGAGCAATTTCATGATCAAGACAATGAGGTATGATAACAATGAAAAGTCATCTCATAAAACATTCATATCCATTGATTGCTGCTTTAGCCTTCGCATTCAACCTTATTTGATTTTTCATTTGAATCATTAAATACAATTGATGAAATGAAGCAAGAAATCGTTAAACAAGTCAAATACTTTAAAGCGAGAAAACATAGTTTAAAAATAGATATGAAAGGGTTTAAGAGGTAAATAACAACAAAATCATTCTTATTAGTACTTGTAAACATCTCTTTATAAAACAGTACACAGTCTCATTTTGGAAACATGAATGAATTCACAAGTCCTATCGAATATGATGTAGGTGAATTCGCTTCATGACGTATCAAATATGTATTTTCATTGGCCTTTTTCTAACAATTAAAAAAAGTTAAAATTTTCACCCTTGTTTTTCTTTTTTTTTTTTTATTGTTTTCAAAAAAAAAATGTCCAACGAACCATTTAGTGTAAATCAGAATGTGCTCTTTGCGTTATAACTGTACGTGAATTTAATTCTTATATAGGATATACCACCAGAAGCACCTCTTCGCGTCAACACACTTCGTGTTTTGGGAACCAACGCCACACGTCATTCCTTTTTGGATAGTTTGACATCACATGTATTCCAAGCTTCAACCACCGAGGAAGTGATGGCCAAAGTAAAAAGTGTAGCCTCTCAACTTCAAAAACATGATATATTCGAAGATATCAAGATTTTTGTCGACACGGACCATGCAACACCTGATTCAGTTAATATTGTACTTCACTTGAAGGAAAAAGAAAAGGGTGTGTTTGAAACTAAAATCAATGTGGGTGATAATCAAGCTGAATTGGTAAAAACAAAAGAAATACGCTCGTGTGTAGTTATCTTATAGCTTATCGTGTAGAATGGTGGATGGGGTATTCGTAATATTTTTGGTGGTGGAGAAAGCGTATATACAAACTTTTCTTTTGGTAATCATACAAGGGCTGCTGCTGAGGTAAATGGTATGATAGCTAGATAATAGAAGCTTAGTTTGCTATTTTTATTAGGGTGCAATTGAAACACCCCTTGCTGGAAACGCCTATGTCAAGGCTGGAATTTTTGCTAGTGGATCTATAAGAGATCACAGTCAAATCAACGCCTTCAAGGAAACCGCTAAATCTGTGGGTGTTCGTTTAAAGGTAAAGAAGATATGGGAAGTTTTGGAAAGAGAAAGTGATGTTTAATGTGTATTATTAAAAGGGATGGAGTCAATTTGGTGAACATCAAATAGCTTATGCTATTACTGATAAAGACATTGTAGCACTTCAAAAAGCATCCAGCACGTAAATATAGTTCATCCATGAGCCAATATCTATACTTGTTTATTAACTTTATAACAGTGTACGTGCACAATCTGGCTCTCATCTTAAACACTCTATCTATCACAGATTTGTTCGAGATGACCGTAATGATACTTTGCTTCCTACAAAAGGTCATTACATTGGTCTGTTTCAGGAATTGGCTGGTTTAAGCAGTCAAGGTGATGTTGGCTATATAAAGCATGAATTGAATGCATCTCACCATCAACCTTTGATTGAAGGCATGAGTTTCAGTACTTCTGCTCGAGCTGGTCTCTTGACTCACGTGTCTAAAGAACCTAGTATTACAGATCGATTCTATCTGGGAGGTCCATTGTCTGTTCGAGGCTTTAAGATGGGTGGCATAGGTGAACGTGATGGAAGTAAGTGGGTTAGAAAGAAGCAGAGAATTAGAAATATTAAACTTTATGAATAGATGATGCTGTTGGTGGTGAAGCTTATTGGGCTGCTGGTGCTAGTTTAATTGCTGCCATTCCAGGTTTATCTCACCTTCCGGTAAAGGCACATGCATTTGCCAATGCTGGTAGTATTGTCACCAAAGCAACCGATAATACAATCAACGAACTGACTCAAACTTCCCGTACATCGGTTGGTTTTGGCCTCATTTTCCATCACAGTATTGCAAGAATAGAAGCTAATTACTGTATACCTTTAAGGTACTCTACAAGTGATTTACCACAGCCTAAATTCCAATTTGGTTTTGGACTTAATTTCTTGTAATAAAGCCTATTTATTTTTCTTGTGTTTATCAAAAGGGAGGGTCCCTTAACGTGGACAAGTCATTTTACAGTAAAATATAGCGAACGTAAAGAAAAAAGAAAAGGAGTACGAGTAAACCAGTGAGATGGGCAGTTATGAATAGGTTAAAATATTTATTTTCAGTTGAAACAAAATTCATCCTTTAGTTCTTATTTTATTTGCCACCATTCATGCTCATGCTTTATTCAGCAAACTTTGTAATTGATTAAATATTCTTTGATGAAACATATAAAGTAGTTATTTCGATCTTTTAAATAATCAAACACCTGTACATGGTAATTGCATAAATTTCGATGGTTCCCTTTGCGTTGGGAGAGGGATATCTAGAAGATGTTGAGTTTTTCATTCCTCTAGAACCTCTTGGTCAGACTTTTTGTTTTGACGCTCTTGTAGGTGTTTGCATTGAAAATTACCTTGCAAGACACGGATCATTGCTTGCCTAATTATCAAGTGCCGATTTAGGGGCAAACGTTGCTATGGACATCAATTCGGTTTGAAAGGTTCAAAGATTGGCATGGTTTTTGTGCTTTTGTCTTGACTATCCAAGAGAAGACATAGGATTACGGTGCTGCCATGATGAATCAGATTATGCCATTTCAAGCGGCATAGCTAAGCTTTTGTAGAATGCCATTAGTATTGAATATTCGAAGACTCATTATGACTCGAGAATGACAGTTCTCCAGGTTCTCTTTGAACCCATCACGTTTGAATATGCTGATGTGTCTCCCCATGTTTCTGCTTTGTAGCTTTCAAGCCAGCTTGAGAATTTCTACCAAACACTTAAGAAATCAAACCTATTCTTCAGTTATCGCTTGATGTACAAATCAATTAGCTTGATCCTCAAGATCCAAACTACAACAGTTGACATTCAACAGCGAAAAATGTGGCATCTTGCACTAATATCACCAACGTTCATTCGCAAAACATTTTTCAGAGCCACATGGGCCCTTTCCACTCGAGAGCCATTGGGATAACCAAAGTGCTTGTAACCACTCACTCAACGAAAAATAAAATGCTCATATATGGGAACCCATGCACCAGTAATGTAAACCGTTATCTCCCGGTCAGCATCACAAACCTTATTCACTGTTGAACTGGTTGTTTATCATATCTACCTTGCTACTGTCAATATAGCCAGATCACATCTTTATAAATTAGACAAAGAATTCATTAGAGCCAACTTAGCTTCTGCAGTTAGCCAAGGTATTTTTATAGACGTGTAATCTGTAGAGGGTGTACTTTATATTTGAGAATACAAGCTCGGTGGCATTTATCAACGTCAATATCCTGTCAGTGGATATGACCATTGTCAAATCTTGCCACTGAATTTGTTAACCAAGTCTTGGATGCTTCATTTGCCATCCAATATGTCTAAGCCAGCAAGGTGAATGGCTCATACTGCAGTTAATGCAAAAAAAAAAAAAAAAAAAAAAAGCTTTTTTTAGAACATTGAGAATGTTGGCAAGATGATGACCAGAATGAGACTAATTTAGCCACAATCTGCCTCGGCTTTTGTTATTGCTTTTGGATATTTATTAGAAAATCAAACGAGGTATCCCTTGTGTTTGGTTTGCAGCTGATTTCCCTTTCAGATTCACTTGAACTGTTTGTGGTACCAGTTGTTTAAAGACCGTAACTAGCATATAGACCGACATCTTTAGCATAAGCCTGAACAAGGCGTCTACTTGAGCAGAAGATAAAAAGAGGCACAAGCAATGTATAGCCGATCATTGTTTGATATTATAAACACTATAAAATTCCTTCAAACTATCTCAGGGTCTATATAAATGGTAATTCTTAAATTATAGGATTTTCATTTTAAGTTTGCATATCTAATATTGCGCAAGCCTGTATATTTTGTACTATAAAATAAAATCATAATGCGCAAAAATTCTAAATGACTGGAAATTCTTTAAAACAATCAATTTGATGAAATTCAACCATGTGACGCTTCATCAGAAACAGTTTATAGATGAGGGACACATTGTAATTTCTAAAAAATATGCTTAAGCTGACATACTCCATCAGTTTAACAAAACAAAAAAAGGCACATTTGCTATCTATCGATAGAGTAAATCCTGCGTGCTATAGAGAGGAAAGAGACGACTGAGATTCATTGGACTGTACAGCTTGTTTGATTATGAAAGAGGTGCAACAAGAAAAGTAAGGTTAATAGGAACGATTGCCTTGTTTAGGAATCACAACCTTAAGTATAGCCGTAGAAATTTAAGAAATCTAAAAGTATCGACCAAAAAGGTAATTGAAAAATGGACATTCTTTATGGTGTATTTCTATTTTCATACCAATCATTGAAAGCTCATTGTGATAAGGGATCAAGGAAGGTCAAATTAAGATCGCTTAAATTTTAAGCCCTGAAAGATGCATGAAGTCCAATAATAAAGAGGGATGGATGGTTGTTGAAGTTATTGTAATGAGCGGATGAATACAAGTACTTTTCAAAAAGACTCTTTAGAAAGTGATCTAGATGGCTGGCATATAAATAATGAAGAGGCTCTATTATACCGCTTTTCCGACATGTGCCCTTGTTACTTTCTGTTGAAAATCATATCACAGCCAAAGAACTGCCTCGTGAGAAAATGAAGGTCAACGAAAGGCTGTTGGATGTTCTAAGAAGAATGTGGATTAAAATAACCTGTTTCTTTATTTTTACTTAACCATGTAACCGAATAAAGAACATTGATTACTATTAGCATAAACAGTAGATCCTTTCACCAATAGGAACGAAACGTGAGATTGTACAACTAAAGTGAATCGTACGTTACATAGGTCAATGAATAACACAAATGCAATGCATTTCGAACCAGGTATAATTTTCTTTGATTTCTTCCCATTTTGGATACTTGTGTGTTACTCCATTCGATTGCCATCATCTGTATTACATAGACTTGACTGCAATGGATGAATTGACAATGTTACTGTTCAAGGAACAAAAAGAGGTTTTTTTTTTTAAAAAAAACATTGGATGAAACGGTCTCGAGACAATTCATTTGTGATCATCACAAGAGCAATTTGACATCATCGTCCATTCTTTCTTGTTCACTGCAATACTTTTACAATGCAGTCAATCAACCTTTGAGACCACGTACGATGCTCCCTCATTCAGCAAACACAAAAAACTCGACTGTTTCTGTGATCCATGCTCAGCTATCCTATAATTTTATGTGTAGCAAACATGATGCTTTGATTCTTTTTGTCTTTGGATAAATACAATGTGTTGTGCTATTCTTTTTCGTCTGTGTTTGCCTCAAGCACGATCATACAAGTGACCTGTTTTAGTTTTGTACGCCCATTGTTACCTTTGTCTTTCGATGTCAATGCTAACACGATGATGCACATGTGTGAGAATTAAATGGCGTTTAATGCGAGAATTAGGGGGAGAGGTTGGAGATATAAATAATTTCTTTTTTCAGCCTCCTTTCTTTTCTTTTTTTTTTTTCCTTAATTAAAATGAAGATTATATTTTGCTTCTTATTAGCTCTATTGGCTCTTGTTTATGCTCAAAAGGAAGATGATGAAGTCTGTATTCAAAGTATTGTTCCTTGGTAAAATATATACTTGCAAAAATTCCCCTCTCCCTCTCCTTTTTTTTTTAATTAATGTTTAATTGTTAGTCCAAAGAGGTGTAAGGATACATGCATCTATCCCGATTTGCCTTGTCCCAAAACCCATCCTCCAAGATGTCCTAATGATGAGCAAGTACAGTGCTTTGCTCCTTGTACAAAAGAAGTGAAGCCTCCATGCCCTGAAAGCTGTCCTAAGAAATGTTATTATAAGGGTAAGTTGAATCCTTAAATGATATAGGATATTATATTTACTTTCTTGTAGCCTCTACTGACCCTTGCTGCCCTGATGTATTTGATGTCTTTTGTCCCCATTAAAAAGTGTCTTAAATAAAAGTGCATATAAACTACTCTTTTATCTTAAAAATGCCTTTATGCCTAGTTTAGAGCTTTTAAAGATACACATAACTTTGTCACGGTTAATAAATATCAATCATGCACAGAGATCGATAAGTGAAATTTATCAAGCAATATGATCTACGTAGAAAAAGGCTCTTGAGAGATAATTTTCTTCTGTTATATTGACTTGTACCAACCTCAATAGTACAATCACACCATGAAATCTTCTCTCAATTATAGAGACAATATGTGTTTAAATAGAGTGTCTTAAAGAAAGAGCCATTTGAAGCCTTGAATGGCTTTGACCTTTCTAACTAGACAGCAAAGATAGGGCACGTACAAAGTGTGACATTACTGCTTATGTAGTGTCAATTTGGAATGCAGATGAAACAAAAAAGGCATTATTTAAGAAGGGTTTGTGTAAGATTAAAAAATGATTGATTTAAGAAACAAGGCATGGCTTATATCTCATGGCATGTGTAGTAATAAATGCTTTTCATCAAAGTAATATACCTTTTATCTTCAAATGATTGCAGTAAGCAAAGTGTTAGCAAAGATAGATCATCTAAAATTGTTAACGTTGAACATTCTACTTGGTATTATCCGTCCACTTCCTCTTATGTGATCCAGATATACATCATTCATTGTCATTGTGTGTATATCTCCAGAGTGATTATGAATAGTTGACAGCCTATCCAAAGTCAGTGGGAATCGTTTTCAAGATCACTGATAAATCCGACTTACCGTATCGACAGATAGCATCTGTTAAGTTTCGACAAAGTTGAACCACGTCTTCCAACAGGGCCCATGTCTCTATCATCTTTTTCAAACTGCCTCCTTCTGGTCTACTATACAACTCTGTCGCAAGCTTGACTTGTTTTTTAAATGGTCAACTCTTTCAGCCTATGGATGAAGTACTTGAATAAACATTGACAACCATTATTGCTATAGTATAAAAAGTGGAATTGTAAACTACATTGTGGTAGTATTGTTCAGTTGTATGGGTGAAAGCTCTATAGAGAAACGTCGATCTATATTGCAATAAAACATAAATCAATTGGTTTCACATATCTTATCCTCGACTGTATTATGATATTTCTACATGCCACTTGATCAGCACCCCTCCTTTCAGTAACGAGAACGTCTATATCAAGTGCAATCGGGTTGCTCGTCGTTGGTTTTCATGAAAAATTTTAGTCTTTGCTTTTAAATAAGCCGTTTCACATATGGACCATGCTCTGAAGCGTGGACAATACTGTCCGAATTTATTGTTGCACTTTTCCTTTGTTGTGCATTTCATCATGAATACGAAAACCGCAAGCACCTCTTTTTGAATTTGCCCAAACTTGATAACAGTTACCAAAAAGTCAAATAGGACTTATATGCTCTACTGCTTTTCTCAAACTTAAAGTTGATGGTTAAATGATTCTGATAGAATAGAGTTCAAGAGAGGAAAAGCATGTAAAAATAAAGCGGCCTTAGCTTGCCCTTTAATATAATAATTCCGTATTTTATGTAAAAAGAAGGTTACACTTTTCTGTAATTTTTTTTTTGGGTTATGATTTTCAATTGTTTTAATGATTTATATATATATGTGTGTATACAAATAAAGAGGAATGAAGGAAATGATTAAAGAGAACAATCCTATAAAATGTGTTTTGTACAATTTGTTTATGCAGTAGCTTCAGCACCAAATGAAGTAATATGTTCAGGCTTTTCGATCTTGTTTAAAAAGTGAGTATGTCTACCGTCCACCTTGGCTTGATGATAAGAACGGAGCAAGACATCTACATCATCCAGTGAAAGAGGTCGAACATCAGCCAATTCCTTAATCTTGGCTGTCACCGCCTTGGCATCATCATCCGTCAAATTCAAATTGAGTTGTTCAAGACGGTTCTTGACCGCATTCCAACCTGTCAGGCGGTGACCGATACTGACATAACGCGTCATACCAAAATCGTTGGGGTTCAAGATTTCATAGGTCGAAGGGTTGTTCAAGATCGCCTTGGCGTGAATACCAGCCTTGTGAGTGAAGGCACAGTAACCTGTGATGTAATTGTTAAAGGGCACAGTGACTTCGACCGCGTCGGCCACGATGTTTTCCACTTCACGAATCTTGGTCAAGTCATATTTATTCATCACATACTCCTTGTCACCCGTATACATCCTGGCCAATAGACCTCCCAAGGGAGTGATCCCGTTACGTTCACCGATGCCGAGAACAGAGGTATCAATGTGAGTCGCACCTGCTTCCAAAGCAGCATAGGCATTCGCGATAGCACAGCCTGTGTCATTGTGAAAGTGACATTCAATATCACAGCTGACAACACTACGCAATGTCTTGACGAGTTCATAGACCTGGCGAGGATTAGCACAGCCGACCGTATCAGCAATACCCACACGGTTCACACCAATCTTGTCCACGGCCTTGTAAATCGAAAGCAAATCGACCAGATCAGAGCGGAAGGAATCCTCAGTAGAGAAACGCACTTCGAGACCCTTGCTCTTGATGAACGTGATCACTTCGATGGCTTGCTTGGTGATGTAATCCATATCCTTGCCATGAGAAAATTCACGAAGGAAACTAGAGGTGCCAATGACAACATCAAGACCGTCAACGCCTGTATCAATGGCTAGTTTGGCATCATCCATATGACAGCGAACATGAGTCAAGATCTTGGCCTTTAAACCCAGGCTGGAGATGGCACGACAGTCATTGCGAGATTGTTCGGATGCTGCAGGCGATGTCAATTCGAGATAATCAACACCGATTTCATCAAGAGCCTTTGCAATTTCTTTATGACAAATAAGTAAAACAATAGTTTACATCTTTTGCAGCAGAAGCTTACCAATTTTCTTTTCGGTCGTAAAGAAAGCATTAGCAAATTGTTCACCCTCTGTTGATATCATCAGTATAGGTTCATCCCAATTTATTCTGTGCTTTTACCTCTTAAAGTAGATTCGATGATTTTAAAATTGGCTACGTTGGAGTTGGGATCATTGGACATGTAAGGGGATGTGACACCTTCCTTGGGACGAGACAGATGTGTGCCATTGCTAGTAAGATTATTTGTTTGAGACATAATTAATACAAGTTGTAAAACAAAAGGGAAAAAAATAAAAAAAATAAAAAAAAGAACCCAATCTTTTTATAAAAGACCCATTTAGATTATCATCATCACTCTCACACTGACAAATTCGCCTTTCTAAATTACATACACCTGTCCAATTGAATGATTTGATAATGATAATCTCAACATCTGAACTGTTCTCCCAAATTTAGCAAGTGTTTTCATAACCACGCTGAGGCTATATTCAATCTCAGATAAAAACCAACTTGGGAAAACTGTCTGAGTATAAAGAAGTCT
Organism: Rhizopus delemar RA 99-880; assembly: GCF_000149305.1. Lineage (NCBI taxonomy): Eukaryota > Fungi > Mucoromycota > Mucoromycetes > Mucorales > Rhizopodaceae > Rhizopus > Rhizopus delemar. The sequence goes on from NW_027137840.1 coordinate 366,875, forward strand.
ATATTTCCTGCCTTGTACAAATAAAAATTAAATTTTAATCATACTTTTGCATGAATTTTTTTTGTTTCATTAAAGAGAATAAACAATGAAAAAAAAAAAAAATGGATGGCGTTTCAGAACTGTTGCTGAATTTAAAATAATTTATGCAATCATTTTCCCAAAAAAGGGTATTTCACAGTCTTCTTTTCTGCACAATACTTTTTTTTTTCTTTCAAATGAAGATTATAAACAAGATTCAAAAGGCAGAACAAGATGGACGCTTTTTTTGGTCTTTTGAATATTTTCCACCAAAGACAGATATGGTAACTGCAGTTGTTTTTTTTTTTTAAAAAGCACTTTTTAACGTTAAAAAGGGTGTTCGGAATCTATACGATCGTATGGAACGAATGCAACGTTATGGCCCCGAATTTATAGACATCACTTGGGGTGCCGGTGGTAGTTCAGCAGAATTGACAACAGAAATTGTAGCTACTTCCCAATCTGTATATGGCTTAGAAACAATGATGCACTTGACATGTACCAATATGCCTGTAGAAAAAATAGATAAAGCCTTGGAGGTAAACGTATGTTAGCTGAAGCGTCTTTAATGAAGTGATCCATAGGCAGCCAAGAAATGTGGATGTCAAAATATCTTGGCTTTACGTGGTGATCCGCCTAAAGGTCAACTGAATTGGGAATCGTGTGAAAATGGCTTTCAATATGCTATTGACCTGGTACGTTACATTCGACAAAAATATGGTGATTATTTTTGTATTGCAGTGGCAGGTAACATTTCTTTTTTTCTAAATGAGGGAGGGAAAATCATCTCATTTTTACAAAAAGGTCATCCTGAAGGGCATATTGATAATCCAGATAAACAAGATGATTTACAGAGACTCAAAGAAAAAGTAGACGCAGGCGCGGATTTGATCATCACCCAACTCTTTTTTGATGTGGATGTCTTTGTTCAATTTGTCAGGAAATGTCGTGAGATTGGTATCCAGTGTCCCATCTTGCCTGGTTTATTCCCCATTCAGAGTTATTCTGGATTGAGTCGGGTTATCTCGTTCAACAACAACCATGTACCACAAAAGATCTGGGATGACTTGGAGACTATCAAGGAAGATGACCAGGCTGTGAAGGATTATGGTATTCACTTGGCTATCCAATTTGTAAAGCAGATAAAAAAGGAGACTGGTATCTCTGGATTTCACATTTACACCTTTAACCTCGAACGTTCTTCGCGTTTGATCTTGGAAAGATTAGGACTTGTTCCTCAATTGGAGTACGTCAAACCATTACCTTGGAACCCGGTAAGGATAAAAACAAGTCGCATTGCATTTCTCTAACCTGTCGAACAGAGTCTTGGACCTAAACGAACAAAAGAAACCGTACGACCGATCTTTTGGAAGAATCGTACACACAGTTACATTCAACGAACAGAGTCTTGGGATGAATTTCCAAATGGTCGTTGGGGGGATGCTCGATCGCCTGCTTTTGGTGAGTTTGACAGATGGGGTGTGTCGATAAAGTATCCGGTGGACAAGCAGTTGGCCATGTGGGGTACACCTCAATCAGTAGATGATATTGCTCTCCTTTTTGCTAGGTACTGTAAAGGTCGATTGGAGGCTCTCCCTTGGAGTGCTCAAAGACTCGATCCTGAAACGGAAACCATCCGACAACGGTTGGCAGCCATCAATCTCATGGGCTATTTAACCATCAATTCTCAGCCAGCGGTGAATGGAGCTAAAAGTTCGGATCCTGTGTATGGATGGGGACCCAAGAATGGATATGTTTATCAAAAGGCTTATATCGAATTCTTTGTTTCTCCCGAGCAATTGAACGAATTGATTGTCAGCATGGATCAAGACCCGGAAATTACTTATTTTGCAGTGAACCACAAGGTAACCTTTGAAAGAGTATGGAAAGTCACTCACATTCTGAAACATAGGGCGACCTGAAAACAAACACACCTGATTCTGATCCTAATGCGGTCACTTGGGGTGTTTTCCCTGCAAAAGAAATAATACAGCCTACTATTGTTGAAAGTACAGCATTTATGGCGTGGAAGGATGAAGCGTTTGAGTTGTGGAATGAATGGGCGCGTATTTATGATAGACAAAGTACACCTGCCAAATTAATTCTTGATATTCATCAGCACTGGTACCTTGTGAATATCGTCCACAATGACTTTCAAAATGAAAATGGTATTTGGCATCTTTTTGATTTAGAAATCGATGGTGACTTGTCCAGAAAGTTACGTCGTGCTTCTGGATCGCTTTAAAGGACCGATCTTTTCACATGCAACCCTCCTTTTTTTTTTCTCTCTTTTTTTTTTTTTTCTTATGAATAAACAACGGATAGCAGAGATCACCCTTTTGGTTGCATTGATACCTGCTCTTCTCGGTTACTATGCCAACTATAAAGGAAGATGGATCATTAGTTTATTTTGTTACTCGTTTTCCTTCTTTATCTTATTAATACCTCCTTTTCTCTATGTCGCCTTCAAATGTATTCAGCACTGTCTGCCACTGATATCCCGTATGCTGGTCAGGATCAGCAATCGAACAAGACCCATTATAAACGCGATTTCAAAAAACAAGGTCTTGGGACCCTGTGTGAATCTTGTTATTCGGTGTCACTTTTTTGTCATCTTCATGACCTTACTCATGAGTGATCAACTTATTCGCAAGTTACTCAATCCTTTTATACCTGAACATGCCACCAAACGTCACTTGTGTAAGAGAACAGAAAGAATGCACTTCAGGTTGTCTTTACTCAAACTATTTATAGCCGTCATTAATGTAGGTGACGCCAAATTTTTTCGATTAGGTAATCACCATCATCAAGTCCCACCCAAATCAACCAGATCATTTGAAAATGAAAAGGGATTTAAAAGGCCACAGTATTCACGATCGATAGCACATACATTATGTATTGCAAGTAAATTGGCTTATGAAGATGTGGATGTGGTCAAATATGAATTGGAACAAGCAGGCTATCTCAATTCATTTAAACCCATTGGCTACAAGGTAAAACGGCGTGCGCCAGAGGAAAGTCATGCGCTAAATGAGCTGTATAGAACGTGTGTGCCTACGTGATAGAAAAGGAAAATGACGTGTTCCTTGTCTTTCGAGGCACCAATCCACTCAACATTCAAAACTATGTCACCAATCTAGACGCAGGTCTCACCGACATCGCATCGCCTACTCAAGGATGGATGGGTAAGGCTCACAAGGGCTTTTGGGATGCCATGGGGAGCACAAGCGCACAAGCAGAACAGAGGATCGATGAGCCTACCCTTTCTCTTCAACTCAGTCATACCTCTCTCTCTCGCACCATCGCGGCGGCTGTCAAGGCCATCTTGCAGATCATCAAGATGGTCTCTGTCAACGTCTTTCAGAACGTGACAGATCCGATTGATGCCGGTTGGGTGACAACCTCTGAAGTGAGATACCACAGTTTGTATTCCCAAGCAGAGAATTGGATATTAAAAGTGATGCAAGAAAATGAAAAGAAGCGGTTGTATATCACGGGCCATTCCTTGGGCGGTGCCTTGGCAACAGGTATACATACTGCGTGATAGAAAAGAGATGATTTACCCTTGTATACAGTGTTTTTAGCAAAAATGATTCAATCTTCTAGTCCACTGGTTGGCCGCTTTGAAGGTCTGTATACGTTTGGTCAGCCAAATATTGGGGATGAAAATTTCGGAAAAGCATTTAGTCCAGAAATCGCTTGTAAAATATTCAATCACACGTATAACAATGGTAAAATAGCTGGGGGTGACATTTGGGTGTAAAGGAGACTAACCTGCAATAGATGTCGTCCCACGTATTCCATACTGGTACAGTCCTCCTCCGGGCACACTCGTCTTTATTGATGCCTCTTACAAGATCACCCTATACCCACCCGATCCAAAGACAGGTCAACCTGTCCCCGTGCGTCCCATCTCTTACCTGCATCCCTCGGGTCTCTTGAACAAATCGGTCATTGGTCGATTAAGGCAAGAGGCCTCGGTGCGCATCCTGTTCCGTCTCCTGCTGCCTTTCTTTATCAACGATCATTTCCCTTCAGATTATAGTGATGCCTTATTATCTGGTGATGTCGAATGGATCGTGGTGGGTGAAGAGGAAGGAGGGAACGAAGAAAGAGATGAGAACATGAAGAGATATTCTTTGCATAAATAAATCTTTCTTATCACTGTCCTCTAGGGAATGTCATGCCATTTATTTTCACTGTCGCAGACCTATGGATCGGCATTTGTTCAAGATGTGTAGTGGGTGAGGAAGGGTTGGAAGGTGTATGATAAGGGGGTATAAAGAGAGTCGTTCTGTTGAGAAGGTGGGTGATGCGAAAAGAAGTGGTGGTTGGGGTACTTTCCTTTGGTAGAATACTCTTTATTTTGAAGCCCAATGGGGTACGAGGAAGAAACATAAAGGGAATGCTCTTGGCTGCTCATGCAGTCTTTTCATATAAACAGAGAAAGGCTCAATAAAGTAGCAAAAGAATAAGGACGCGTAAACCAAATTGTTTATAAATGTATTGCTTCAGACTACTTGTCTGTGCACCAGCAACAGTATCATTATATAAAATATACTTTTTAATGCTCATAATCTGATAGGTTTCAGACACATTCACAGCAAACATATTGGGTTTTGCAGCCAGTATAATAATAAAGCAGGATAGAATGAATATTAGAGAAAAAAAATACAAAAGCTTTTCATTGTGCAACTTGCATCAAACATGAAATCAAAGAAGGTCATTTTAGATAGTTTTTGAAGAACAAGAGCACCCCTTTACCTGAACGTACACTTCAGTGGAAGCGGATGATGACAGCAGTAAAGTATGAGCCAGCAAAGTTTTAAACCGCGCTCTGGACTAACACAGTACACCCATCCTCATCCTCCAGATTCCTTCTCTCTTTAGATATTTTACAACCAAGGTATACAGACCCATCCATCCATCTATCCTCCTTATTCATCCATCCGTACAACCTCAACAGATAAAAAATGGCCAAGTCAAAGAATCACACCAACCACAACCAAAGTAATCTATACACTCATTCACTTTGTATCCTCAACTGATTGCCATTTCTTTTTTTTTAAAAAAAAAACTAATAGACAAGAAGGCTCACCGTAACGGTATCAAGAAGGCCGCTACTCACAAGTACCGTTCTCAAAAGGGTGTAAGTGATATAAAGACAGGTTATTGCGAGTAATAACACCTTGTTAGTTGGATGCCAAGTTCCTCCGTAACCAACGTTTCGCCAAGAAGGGTACCCAAAAGGCCCTCGCTGCTGCTACCAAGGCTTAAACATTCAAAAACAAAAAACACACAAATAAAACAGCTGTACAAATAATGCAACTCTTTTTTTTTTTCTGATCTTTTTATAAAAAAAATCCAAGACGTTTAATACAAAAAAAAAGGGGGGGGGGGAGAATGACATGTGTGTATATCTTTCTTGCTCAGCAAGTTTGCTATATAATAAGGATCACGTTCTCTCTCTCTCTCTCTCTCTCTTAATACTCGATATTCTATAAAAAGGATTAAAAAGTGAACGAAACAGACGAGCGACTTACATTCACTTCACAATGCGCCTTTACATTTTCAAATACTTTCAGCATCTTTCTTCTAGCGCCCAAGGCGGCAACGCCTTTGTTTAGTAATTCTTGATCAGACATCTTGACCATGTCTTGCCAACGCATATCACAAAAAATCGGGTTATATTTATGCAAACGAAGACTCCTGAGCCAAGCAGGGACATCTAGAGATCCAGATCAGACGATGCCTGTCGCGCGGATCGTGCCACTTACCTGCCAAAAGTTCCATGTCGACCACGTCCGAGTGTTTCTTGGTATTGTTGACCGTTTCCTTGCTCGAGGTCGACTTACGACGTCCTTCATCCGATGTGTATCCTTCCTTTGAGATGAACAGATCCTGAGAGGAACGGACGAGGTCCTCGACTGTTTCTGGCACGGCGGGGATATTCGTACGGGGCGGATTCATCCGTCTTCGATAGGTGTTCATGAAATCACTGTTGTTCGTCTCCGTCATGACCTCTGGCAGTTGACTCCAAACAGAGTATTGTCCAGGCAGGTTCCAGTGACTGATATCGGCCGATTTGGGTCGCTCGGTACCGATGGGTCCCACCCCGTTCGGTCTTCGGTTCCAGGTGTTGGGCACAAAGAGGCTGTTGTCGCCTTCAATCACAGAATGAGGTCGACTGCCGTTGTTGAATAAGGGACCCCGACTGCTGTTGGAGCTCAGGCGCCTTGATGGGTCGTCCAGCAGACTGTAACCAAACAATCGGTCGTCTGTGTCCCCCAAGGCAAACGAATGACGCGCTTGCTGAACGCCCGTCTTGTAGGGCAGGACAGACATCAGCCTTTGGCTGGCTTCAAGCTCAGCTTTGGCAACCGCGTTGGCGATCGGATGCTCTGTGTCGGTCGGCGTCAAGAGAGAATAGAGCGGATCCCGTTTGACCATTTGTTGTAAGAGGTTAATAAAAAATCGAGCTTGTACTTGACTCGAGTGTTGAAGTAAGGTATACATTGTAGCCGTCTTTTCTGCCTCTGTCAAGTATCGATACCACTGATCAACATGTTGCATCTCTTCTTTGAAATTCTAAACTCTCTTTAGCTTATCAAACTCTTGCTTTCTCTCTTTTCTTTTACCTGGTCTAAAGTAGCAGAAGCCATTTCGTCAAGATTGTTTTCATATCTTTTCAAATCTTCATACCAACGACCTTTTTTTTTAAAAAATAAAAAACCATCCAGTAAGTCATTTAAAAAAAAACAAGCACATCTTTTTATAAATTTAGCTTTTACCTTCGTTTATAAAGTGACCTGGGTTAATGACTTCAGACACAGGTCGAGTTGTTCTAGGCTTATAGTCATTCGGTAGCATATTATTTATATTGGGAAGAAAAAGAAAAAAAAGGAAATATTTTTAGAGAGAAAGCAAGAAAAAAAAAAAAAAAACCATAATTTTGAAACGCAGAAGGACGTCATAAGCACGAGCAGTAAAGAAACGATAAAGGAAAGGCATGTAATTTTTTTTTTATTAACAAAATAAAAAACGTGTGGAAAGAAAAAAAGGAAAATGTTTTTCTTAAAGTAATATAAAATGTATTCGTGAAAGAGAGAGAGTGTGTGTGAGTGAGGGTGAGTGAGTGATTTATGGATTCTTTTTTTTTCCTCTTGGTTGATTTTTATTGCCTGTATATCCACTGTATTTCGATCTTTTCTCTGCAGGTTTAAGGATCTATAAAGAAGATGAGTCAGTGAATAAAAAGATGAGGGGGAACATAAACAAACCTGAAATGAACACATTAAAGAATTATCTACACTCATCATAGCACCAGCATTATCAAATTCACCACAATAGTTGGGAGCAGAAAAGATAGTGACCAGCTGTCTTTTTGAAAAGAATTCATAGCCGTCTTCAACGACTTGATGCGCTCTGCAAATGAGATCAATGTCATGTTTCTGTAAGAACTTGGATACGATATCAGGGCCAAAGGTGAATGAAACACCTCGGTCATTTTCACTCCAGCCAACAATGTCCTTGTCAGGATCAGACCATAACAAATCACAGAGTAAGCCTGTGTCGGGCACATCGGTAGGTCTCATCACTCTACGGATCTGTTCAAAGCTTTGTAAGTCGGGAGAAAGACCACCGTGCATACAAAAGATCTTTTCGTCCACCAAGGCAGCGATAGGCAAGCAATTGAAACAGTCGGTAAATGTCTTCCAAAGTTTGATGTTGTATCTTCTTTTGCATTCGTCATAAAAGCCATAAATACGATTGATACTTGCACATTCGTGGTTACCTCTCAAAATAAAGAAGTTTTCAGGATACTTGATTTTATATGCCAACAATAAACAGATGGTCTCTAAACTTTGCTTGCCTCTGTCAACGTAGTCACCCATAAATAAATAATTACTTTCAGGAGGAAATCCACCGTATTCAAATAATCTTAAAAGATCATAGTATTGACCATGGATGTCACCTAGTATGCAGTGAGCACCCGGCTCTCTCTCTCTCTCTCTCTCTTTCTATTTGATTATCATTTTACCACAAATTTTAATGGGTGCTTCTAAATCTAATAAAATAGGTTGACTCATACAAATTTCACGAGCAGTCAAACAAAGGTATCGAATCTCATTCTCTCCCAGCTGTACTTGTTTACCAGGCCTAGTCCCTCTCACTAAAAGGATGAATTAGCACCAGTCAACAAGGAAAGGATGCTTACCTTCCAATAAACGTTCAATAATTGAATCCACATTCACATCAAGCATATCCATCGTATAGACCTATACATCAATTTTTTTTTTTTCTCTTTAATACTTTTCCTCCTCTTTTTCTCTCCCTTTTGTTTTACAAGGAAACCAAAAAGAAAAAGAAACTCCAAGATGTGTGTGTGTGTATAGGAAGAAGACACGCGTTTATAATATAGTCTGAGTTGCATCGACTATATTGAATATTTTCCCCATTCCGACTGTGTTGTCAATTTTTAAAAATGATGAAAAGCAAGAATAATCTTCAAAAAGACCCTCTTTGTCTCATTTTATGTCCTTTACAAGATGATTGAACACACACATACAAGGGTCTCCTTTTCTTTTCGACATGTAATTTAAAGCTGGTTGAACTTACAATTGAGTTTTTTTGTTCCTTTTTACAGTGATTTTTGATGTGTTTAAATGGGGAATAAAAAAAAGGTGAAATAAAAAAAAATATATAGTTTATATTAAAAAAGGAAAAAAAAAAGTGGATCCTTTTTTTTTTTTTTTTTTTTACAAAAAAAGGCTCATCATACAAACAGTCACATTGACCCTTTTGTTTCCTTGGAAACTCCTCCTTTCCATCTCGTGTGTTTACGACTGTCTGTGGATCAGTCAAGGTCGGTGATGTCTGTCGACAGCCCCACCGTCTTCTCGTTCACTCCACCGATCACTCTTTGATCTTCTTGAAAGCCTAGTGCGTGCATTAGCAGACTATTGTGTTACACAAAACAGCCAGCTTAAACACAGCCAGTTCCTTTTTTTGATGCCGACCCACTCTTCTTTGTTTTCATCCAACAATAGGATGTGTGTTGATTGGCGATCAGCCACAGTCACCTCTCCCCTTTTTTTCATCTCGTTACTCAAAACAAGATCTATCGGGACTGAAACAGACGATCGATTCGATTTGTCTGAATGAAAAACGGGGGATAGGCCAGTGATCAGTAAATGGAATCCATCCTGATCAAGCCACTGGCATCTTTGCTGTACTCTGATGTAGATGGGTCACTGTAAAGAAGGATCCTTTGCCTTGTGTTTACTAGGCCTTGATCTGTCGACTTACTGTGTCGTTACTTTTATGAATCCAACCGTTCCATGTCAGCCCGAAATGGATGAGATCCCTCTTATTGTCCACCGTGTCTTCCCCTCACAAGCCTTGTTTTAATCCAATGATCTTGTGGGGTAGGAAGGCTCAAGTGTCAGAAATACCCCCAACCCTACAAGAGGCGGGGATGGGTGCAGCTTCAAAGGAGCAGGTAACGAGACCAAGAGATTCAATCCCAGCATTGAATCCCTTGAACTCACCTTGCTTTTTCTAGACGGTTGTCGTCCATTGGGATGACTCTCTAGGGTATAAATGAAGGAAAGGAGGCTTTTGAGTCCGTATGAAATGAGATCAGGATGGGACTCTGAACAAAAAGTGCTGTAGGATGAAACACGATTCGAATAAGCACCACTTTATTTCCTTTGCAAGAGAAAATCACATGGACTATGTATACAATACGAGTTTATTCGCACGAGTAGAGAACAATAACACCCAAGCCTTATTCCACATCAACCCCTCCTCTTTCCTCTCTTTTATTGTTGTAAATCATTTCCTAAGCATTTAAATCATTTCTTAAACACTTGAAATCATGTATGAAAAAATAAAAATAAAAAAAATAAAAAAAATAAAAAAAAAGCTTATTTTTTTTTGGCAACAGTAATTGTTTAAAAAGTGGAAACACAAAACTTTGATTTTTTTTTTATTTTTTTTCATTTCTTTTTTCTTTATTATCCAAAAGATGACACAACCAAAACCAATGTATATATCCAACCTTCATCCGGATCAAATAGCATCCAGTGAGCTGGGTGTATCGACACGATCCTTTGTAGGTTCTTTTTCGAGAGCGTCGATGATGCACATGGCAGAGAATGTCATTTTATCCGACCATTTGGTAAAGATGAAAAAGATAAAGAGAGGACAGTGACTGACAGCTTCAGACTAGACATCCGATGAAGAAGAGGAGGAAGCTTGTTTACAAAGCAAGTATTCGGATAGAGAAGCCCATGAAACTTCACCTTTACTCTATCCAAGCCTTCAAAAATTAAATACCAATCAAAGCATCATGACAGTAGCCGATAACTATCATCTATCGTCCACCAATCAAAAGTCTACTTTTCTTCAAAGCATCTTTAATTCAATCAACATCTTATTGGGTGTTGGTATCCTTGCGTTACCTTTAGGATTTAAAGTAAGCAACTCCCCTCTTTTTTTTAATCAAACTAATTCGTTTGGATTTAGAGCGCAGGTTGGCTCATTGGACTCTTGACCTTTTGTTTTTGCTTTGGACTGACAAACTATACGGCCAAGATCGTGATCAAATGTTTGAGTATCCATCCAGATTCAAAGACGTATGGTGACATGGGTGCCTATACATTTGGTCTACGTGGACGTGTGTTTATTTCATTTCTCTTTTTGACTGAATTGATCACTTGCAGGTAATCATCGGATGAGGGGAGAGACATCACAGACTGACAAGGAGGAGGATAGTATCGCGTTAGTTGTCTTATTGGCCGATGGGATCGCTTCTTTATTTCCAACGCTTGATGTCCTTTGGATTCGACTGGTATGTTTCATGATCTTGACACCTACCTTATTTATTCCTGTACGCCATCTGTCTTACACGAGCTTGATCGGCATCATGAGCATCCTTTGCCTGCTGTGTGTGATCCTGTACGATGGTCTGACCAAGCCGAGCGCGCCTGGCAGTCTGATCGAACCTGCGGTAAGTCAAAGGGGATCGTGGGTCGTCTGGTGATCTAATGTAGAACAGGACACGCTGATGTTACCCGCCCGATGGCTGGATGTCCCCCTGAGCTTTGGACTCATCATGGCCGGCTTTGCCGGACACGCCGTCTTTCCGACGATCTACCACGACATGGAGAACCCAAAGGAATACAAGCGGATGGTCAATTCGACCTATCTGACCGTCGCCGTCGTCTATCTCACGGTGGCCGCGACCGGCTACCTCATGTTTGGCTCGGCCACGCTGCAAGAAATCACACTGAACCTGATGGCCGTCACCGACTACAACCAGCCGCTCAATCGTTTCGCCGTCTGCTGGGTCGCGCTGAACCCGATCGCGAAATACGGCCTGACGCTCCACCCGGTCCTCTTGAGCTGGCAGGCCGTCCTGCCTCACCGGTTCGGTGCACTGGCCAGCATCGGCCTCACCACCCTCCTGCTCGTCTGTCTGGTCTGCTTGCTACCCAACTTTGACCGTGTCATCTCCCTCCTCGGCGCCTTCTTTTCCTTTTTTATCTCGGCCCTCTTTCCCCTCGTCTGTCACATCCGGCTCTTTCGACAGACCATGCCCCGTTGGGAACTCTGGCTCAATCACCTCTTGCTCGTCCTGGCCTCTCTCATGGCCATCACGGGCACCATCAAAAGCTTCCTCTAAGCCTGTCTGTGTGTTCACCGATCGTCTTCTTTCAAAGAAGCGGATGGACAGGCGACTGGGTGTTGAATAAATGACGTGATTTTTTTTTATTCTTTTTTAAAAAAAACGAAATGGCCCATGATCCCTCATGTCATTTTGAACGCTTTCTTCAGGATCTTTTTTCAAAGGATCCTTACCTTGTATGAATCGAGGGATGCCATCCAAGCTTTCTTTTTCACTGGATCGGCCCTGTTCCAAGAGAGCTGACTGACCTTTATCCTTCTGCTTCAACAAATTCTCTTGCCCTGTTCGATCCTCCCTCGGTGCATGAAACGTCCGAGTGGATGGGTATCCAACCAGATTATGTCACCTCTGCATAGCCAAAGTGAAATTGTGGGGGAGGCAAATGATGGCATAATGTACCACTTGACTTTTTTATCTAGCGCCCACTGGGTCATTTGGAGTTTAAACCCTGTTGCTATCGATTGACTTTTTTTTATAAGATCATCCATCTTCTTTTTCACATGCGGATGATGACCCCTCTCTGTTGGAATGATTCATGTGGATGTGGTTAGGCTATGACATGTGCTGCATAAAAACTAAAACTTCAGGAGAAAGAGAGATAGGGACAAAAGAGGATAAAAAGTCAGACAGTGATTCGATAGGCCAAGATAAATGTCCCTGACGTATTCAAGTGATACATGGTTATCGATAAAATAAATAAGAAAGGAACCCTTGAATTTTTTTTTTGTTAGGTTATTGAAATACCGACAGGGTGATTGAAAAGGATCGGGTGCTTTTTTGTTATTAAAAAAAAAAGAATGGAATCTAGAAAAGAAAATCTTGCTGATAGAAAAGGAAAAGGAGAGAAAGAAAAAAAAAGAGCAAGTGAGTAAGAGTGAGAGTGAGTAAAAGAGGTCAAGAAAAGGAGATGGAATCCTTATCGATCGAGAGTACCCAGAAAGATTACTTTAAATAGGCAAGCATCCTTAGTTTAAACTCTGTATTAACGGAGTTTGATTGGATAGGACAATCAATTAGTATAAATAAGAAGCAATTTAAAGTCTATTTCTTTCTAAACATAAACGATGGATTCAGTACTTCCAGCAGAAATCATTCTCAACATATTCAATCATTTGTCACTTAAAGATCTTGTACGAATTGAACGTAGCTGTAAACGATTACAGTCTTGTGCGTTATCTGAAATTGAAAAAAGAATCAGAAAAGGATCCACAAAAGATGAGTGGGGAATCTTGGTAAGGGTGATGAAGTGAAGAAGGAAACCAAACTTACAAAGAATATAGGTTCATTTAGGACAAGTGAATGCAGAACCACAAAGATTTGATACAGTGACTAAGAAGGCTTATTATTCAATTCAGATGGATCCAGTGAAGATCAAGAGCATGTTTGAAAAAAGACAGATTCACTGTTCACTGCTGAGAAAGAATAGTGAGGATTATGACACGAAAAATAAATTCACAATCCATGTTCAAAAAGGAATGGAAGCAGGCAAGAGGATCGAAATCGATGTGAAGAATGAATCATGTCAAGTACAAGCCCAACTCACTCGTTTACCTCATCCAACACGATCTCTCATCCAACATGATCCCAAACAACCCCTCATTCCACTCGCACCCTCTCCATTCATCTATACCCTACAACTCACCGAGCTCTGTTTACCTCTCTCTACCCTTGCCGCATAAAAGAGTGCTGGTCACCTTTTTGTAATAAAGTTTGCATTTGTCCATATCTGGTTATCTACATTCAATGATGCAACCATGCATCCCTTTTCATTTTCTGTCCATTCTCTCATTGGTTGATTTCAATTCAGAATTCTTTATTTTTAAAAACAGGATTAAAAAGAGAGATGTGCTTTATTTGGAAACTTGTTGATCTTCTTACATTCTTTGATAGCATCCCCCCTATCCTTTCAACTGTTTCACTTTTTATGAGAGAACCCAGTAGATCATCGATAACAAACCAATTGCCTTGTATGGAAAAATGAGGGAATTACAAGTGTTCCCGTGACTCACTGGAGGCTCACCCATTCCCATGATACCTGTACGATGATGAGCGAGGGAAATCGTCCTTTTTTTTTCCCAATCCGATCCTTCCTCTCACGCTTGGACACGGTCTTTGAGTAGAAAAGAGAGTGGCTTTTGTAAAACATCATAGTTCAGTGACAATGTCTGACTTTATGCTTGCCACATCCATTCAACCCAAATCACCCTCTCATCTTTCTTTTCTCTTTTGCTTGGCCTTGTCCAAAAAGAGGTTAGATCCGTTCCTCTCTCTCTCTTTCTCTCTTTCTCTTTCTCTCTTTCTCTTTCTCTTTCTCTCTCTCTGGTGGATCAATTCAAGCATTCCACGCTTGGAGGTCTGTTCAAGATGAATGGAAAAAAGAAGGTTTAGACAAGAAAAAAAAAAAGGAAGGGGATCCAGGCGGGGTCATTTGAATGCGTATTCAGTCCCTTCTTTACAAGTGAAGCTGATCGAATGCCCTTCTTTTCAAGAGATCCATCTCACTCGAGCGTTCTCCCACACCTCTCTTTGATCGTAGGAGCTCATCGGCTGCTCTCTCTCTCTTTTTTACAATCCAACACTGTTCATCCGAATTCAAAAGACTCAGTCTGTACAGGGTCGGATTCAGTTCGATCTCCTTCTGACAATTCAAAAAGCCATCGCGTGCTTTACCCACCTCTCCAAAAACAAAGAGAGATGAAGCGCAAGGATTGGTGGCCATGTCGGCTGGCAACCCTTCTCGCTCATCCACAGTCAAAAAGAAGAGGGCGAATAAAAAAAAAGGGGGGGGTTGAAGCCGGGTGGATGAAAGAGAGGTGAACAAAAGAAGCTTGGCTTTTTAAAGAGGGAAAAGAGAGCTGAAGTTGAAAGCTACAAATTTTGGGTGTCACATGCTTTTGGGGTTTGTACACTTTCCGGAAAAATAAAATAAAAACATTGTCTTTTTTTTCTTTCTTTTTTCTTTTCAAAACTTTATGAGTGAAAGGCTAAAGAGAGCATCATCGTATCAAAGGCTAATTGAAAGATTAAAAAGAAATCCTTCAGAAAGATTTGATCCTGAAGATTGGCCAAGACCCAAGACGTATCGACAAGTGTGGCATCATGCATTGAAAGGAGGAGCAAGTAAAGAGAGAGAAAAGAGAGTAAAAGGGGGATGGAGTGACTGATCTGAAGAAAACACAGGAGGATTCATCTTGGCTTATGGTGTGAGAGCAGGTGTCAATTTTTGTTTATATTTGATTCGTGTGATCAGAAAAAAGTAAATGGGATCAAGCCAGAGAAAGGTCGACTCATGTTGAAATAGGGCACCCATCGGAAAGATATTCGAAGCGTCACTGAAAAGTTTGGATGCATTCCGATTTGCGGCCATGTTTGGTTCATTTTCATTTCTGTGGAAATCAGTCAATAATGGCTTGCGTCTCTATCGTAAGAAGGATGACAGACTGAATGGATTGATCAGTGGTGCCGTAGCAGGTCTCAGTATCTTGTTTGAAAAGGAAGAGAGAAGGATTGATTTAGCACAACAATTGCTGGTGAGGTAAGTCGAATGACATACACCTCACTTTACCTGACCTTCAACCATTAGAGCTTTACAAGCCATCTATAATGCAGGTAAAGCACGTAATATCTTTTACTTTAGAAATGGGGATGCCCTCTTGTTTGCCATCACCTGTGCTCAAGTACTTTATGCTTACACGGTAAGGATCCAAACTGTCTCTGCCACTCTGTTCTTATCCTTGTTTTTTAGATGAGACCCGACACACTCCCACCTGATTTTTATTCATTCATGGTCAAAACCGCACGTTGTCCAAAAGAATCACTCCTACTCAACCATGAAAACGTCCGTGGCTTTCCCGTCACTCCTCAACATGCGATCGAATCCATTCGACATCTAAGACCTACACCCCACGCTTTAAAGACACTCAGTCAACTCCCTTTGGATGCACCGGCGATTCCTTGGTAAGCAGCCCTTGTCCAGTCTTACGAAACTCAACCTTGTTCATAGTGAAGCCCTTCATCCTTGGCTAGATGACTGTCATCTGACGGCTGTCGAACGATTCATCAAGGTGTTCAAGAGCTTCTTACCTATCTATGGTACACTTCATTTCGTGCCCATGTTCTTACTTCGCACCCAACATTTAAGAAAGGAGTAAGTCACCTTTCACCCATCTCCCCCCAAACTCATCCTCTCCTAGTCCCCTGACCATGCTATCCAAAACCACCAAGGCCACCCTCAGGTCAGGTGCCTTCCTGGCCACCTTTGTCACCTTGTATCAATACCAGATCTGTATGCATCGTCAACTGCTAAAGACAGGTCTCTTGGGTCGACTGAATTCGAAATATCTCTATGGTCTCGCCGGCTTCTTTTGTTCTTATCCTGCGATCTTTATCGAGGACAAAAAGAGACGAAGTGAACTGGCCCTCTATGTCTTACCAAAGGCTGTCCAAAGCTTTTATTCCATTGCTTATTCCCATCAGTGGATATTCAAGCTCAAGTATTTTGAAGTCCTCATGGCAAGTACAGCGATGGGCATCATCATGGTAAGCTCTCTCTCTCTCTCTAATTTACTTTCTGACCCTCCTTCCTAGTCATTTTATCAAGAAGAAGCAGACGTATTGTCTTCTTTTGTAAGAAAGATCATGTTTCAATTCTTTCAAAAGAATTAAAATGATATACCCCCCCCTCACAAATAAAAATCGCATCTTTTGTTTTCTCACCCTCTTTTTTTTTTTATTCTCTTTGACACGTTGGATTCGCTCTGTAGCGTCAACACTTTTTAACCTTGGTTACCCCCTGATGATGTCCGTCTGAATCATCGATCAGATCCATCTCGATCCAGTTTCAAAACAGACAAGCGTCCATCGATCGCAAGAAGCTCCCTCTTTTCTGATGAAAGAGGTAGGAGCCTCTGTGCTAGATTCACAAGTGGGATATATGGAAAGAGACCTTTGGGATACATTGGAAAAGGACCCCCTGTCGCATGCTTTCCTTCAAAGGACTTGGCAAGGGGAGAGAGGGAGACAGGATGCTGTGAAGTCCATGTAAATTAAACTCACTCTGCATCGTCTCTTGGTATATGAAAAAGACGGTTCATTTGAAAGAAAGGGAGAGCATCATGAAATAAATCAAGTGTTGTATGTATCGTTAGGAAATGAGAGAAATATGCTGTTGAGCCATGTATCTTTTATTCAAGCAAAGACAAATGTGATTAAAATAGGAAATAATGTGAAAACAGTTCATCTTTTGGTCTTGTCTCTTTAAAAACGCTTCAGTAGATCCTTCTTTTTTTTTACTATTGTTATAATTATTTTTACACCAATCAATATGGTATTATTATTAATATTATATTCTTCAAAAATTATAAACTGTTTCTTTTTGCCAAAAGTAAAATCTAAATAGCAGATGGTTTTCTTGTAGTAACATAATTACTTGGGAATAATCCAGATACGGCATTTCCGGAACCTTTTTCAATAACACATTGAGTTTTCTTTTTTAATTATCAACTATAAACTTACCATCATCCTTATAACCCATCCACCAAACATTATCTGTCATATCCGTTACAACAATAGGAGCATTTGCACCAAATGCCAATTCACCAAATTCTTTTGCTTCAAATGGATATTTAGCATAAAAGACCTTTGGCGTTTCTTCACTTGCTGGTATATTGTCATCTTGGCGCAAGGCATTAGCCAAGAGGACACTAAAGGGTACCATGGAACCTGGATTAGAGAACCGTCTTTGTTGAACATCTGCCATGTCAACATTGGTTGCAGGTAACGCAGTTGAGAAACCAAGCGCGGTCTGATCTCGAGGCTTCCATTCAGGAGGTGGAACATACGTACGCTTGCGACGCTTAAAGAACAAGAAGAGGAAACCAAGGGCAACTAGACAAAAGAGGATCGCCAAGGAAATCGCAATGGAGATCAAGATGACAGCTGGCACAGAGAGGTATCGCTTTCTAGTCGGTATCATAGAACAGCAGTCAGAGGTCGTAAGGAGTTGACGAACTGTGCCTGGGGAACCATCAGAGGCGGCAGTCAGAATGTAAGGATACCACTGTGTGCCATCATAAAGGGCTGCACTACTGCTCTTGCTATCAGTCATGATATGTCCCACAGCTATTAGCATGCCATTAGAGTCGGACGGATATCGAGCCTCGCTTGGAGAAGATGAGATGGGTACAAATAATAATTGTCGAATGTCTGAAGAAGGATCAAGGTTGGTTTGATTCAGTGGAGTGAATTGATTGCCATCCCAGCGTCCAATATATGTATTATTTTGATTCCTACACAAAATAAGTCACATTCTTTTCATACTATTATCTGCCTTGTGTTTTTACCTTCCGGAAATGATATACTGTTGTGAGCCTTGAGCGAGTAAAGATTGAGGCGCTGTTAGACTAGTAGATGACGCAGACCATATATAATTATTTAATTGAGCAATAGATGTAGCTGAATTGTCCACTCTTAAGTCACCCACAGCAATGATAGTTCCATTGTTTTCAACAGAAACATCGTTTACTGTACCAGTCAAGCTGTTACCGCCAACCAATTTCCACTGAAGAGTGCTGGTTGATAAGGAGCAAATGGATCCACAACTCAACAAACCAGCATAATTAAAGTTTCCACCTACAAAAACTGATTCTCTATTAGATCGAATCACATTCACTTGACCTGGATTTCGATTGGCATCTTTTTTAAAACAAATAATTAATAAAGAAAAATTAGTTTTTAATTTAATAAATTACCATATACACCATTGACATTGGATAACGTGCGTTTTTCAAGGTTGTATACTGCTAAACCACTCATGTTGTTTTGCCCAGTAAAGTTTCCACCCATAAATAATTGATTATCAACTATGAGCATGGTGGAGATATCACCTTGAATGTCTTGAAGCAAACCCTGCCAAGATCCTTGCTGATAGAGAGCGATCTGATACTGTGTTTGGTTCAAATGAAATGAACCACTCAAGATGACCGCATCATCTTTCCAGAGGATGCCTGAATGAACAGTGGCATTTGGGTCTGTTTGAGTAATCAAGCTGGACCAACTGGACGATTTTAATAAGGAAGCTGCATCGTTGGCTTGATAACTTTGGGCGTTCTTGATATTGCCAAAATATAAGGAGGCCGTAGAGTTGAGTGAAATTGTATTTGAAATGGGCCCCAAGATGAAGGAAGAAGGGAAAACCCACGAATTGTTGGCAAGACTCCATTGTGCATTGTTGTATGTAGCTTGACCGGAGGATAAGGACGTAAAGGGACCAGATAATTGAATAGTTGTATTATCTGAACTGTACAAATGATCTACTATGTTATTCACACCCTATTGTAGAAAGAAGAGGGAATGACATGTTATTAAATACGCTACATTTTTTTTTTCTTTTTTTACAAAGCTATACTTTACTTGATTTGCAGAAGACCATGTATTTGCTTGAATATCGTATACAGCAATATAATTCAAACCGTTATTTTGCGCAATCAGAGTATCAGTAAAATTCCCTCCCAAAACAAGTTCTATTCGAAAAAAGATAGATCACACTTCAATTTTGTATTACCTTACAAAACAAAAGGTAAAACTTACTTGAATTTGCCATTAAAGAGGCTGCAACCATACCATTCAGTCCAGATTGTTTGAGTGGTATCAATTTCTGTTGTTGAATATCATAGGATACGATGTTACTGTAATTACCATTTGTACTATTGCCATTAAATTGACCGCCAATATAGACAGTGTTATCATGAACACTCAAGGTACGTACAGTGGCACCAATAGGCAATTGATCTGCAATATATGATAAGTATTTTTGTTGTAATTATTATTATTATTTTAAAACCTGATAAAGCAGACCAAGATTGATTGGTTGGATGGTATTCTAAAATACTAGAAAGAGCCGGATAACTGCTGTTTCTTACAAACTCGATTGAATCTGCAATCACAGACACAGTGCCTGAGCTAGGTTGAGTGGCATTGTTTGGATCGACACGTAAGATAATAGAAGGTTGGAAAGAGCTTGTCGTGGGGCTCACAAAGCCATTATAAATCAATGTTCTTTGATCTTCATAATTTTGTTGACTAAGCGAAAGTTGTGTTTGGTTTCCAGGAGTTAATTCGATTATAAGCTGAACAGTTGTACGCTGGTTACAATTACTGGTTCCTACACAGCCAGGTGTTGTTACATATACTTCGTAGGTTCCCTGGGACGGAATGTATCTAAATAATTTTGATTAAAATTATTATACAAGAGTGTACTTTTTTTTTACGGTTTATAAGTAACAGAAAGATCTGTTGTGGAAAGCTCAGAGGCAGGAAAAGTAGATGTCAAGAAATTTTGATAAGTTCCATAAGCAAAAGTCTCTGCCCAATTACCAGTGGTTGTGGTTGTGGATGTTTGAGAACTTGAAGAGCAACTGCTGGTACTGTTATTACTGGATGACAAGTGGGGTTGAAGCGAAGTATCCGATCTAAATATTTGCACACCGCCCAATCCACCTCGTGTACCGTACCAGGTGTCAATATTAATTCGGATGCCGTTAGCCGTTAAAGGAGAAGTGACGGTAAAATCCTGATAATCTGACGTGTTGGATAAGTAACAAGCCTCTGAACAGTTTTGAACTTGGTGGGTGATAGGGTCTGTATAAGAAAGTTGAAAATAATCATTTGATCCCAAGGCGATGACACTAAATTGAAGGGTGCCTGAATCATTTTGGTGCGTGTTGGTTAATCGAAATAAAGAGGGTTGTATTGAAAATGGGAATTCAGCTTGCCAATATCCAGTGTTTCCATTTTGCAAGAACCAAGGTGACTTTGAGCAAATAACGCTTGTTGGGTCAGAGTTATACCCGCCGTTCCCTGCAGTAATGGTCTAATAAAAATGTTAGGCTCTCCTTAAAAAATATGCATAGTTTTTTTTTTCCATTTTATATATTTATATACAAATTAAAACTTACAGCTAAAGATCCTAAATCAACAGATTGTTGATAAGATTGATTGGAATATTTGCCATCACCAATTGTATTAAACTGGCCAGCAAACCAGATAGTTTGCTGATTTGTAGGCATAATAGAGTATACAGGTCCATTAAATCCTTGCCAGGGTAAATATGTCCACTGATTTTGATTCCATAGAGCCGCATACCCAAATTGTGTTGTACTATTGTAACCTACAGGTTTGTTAAATTCTCCACCAACATAAACAGAATTATTCGTGCAATAAAGTGATCGTACTGGGCCATCTAATCCTTGTTGAAGAGAAGTAAGTTGCAGTGATTCTATATTGAGTTGAACGATATGATTGTATTGAGTATTATTGATGGTATTAAATTGACCTCCTAATATATAAGTTGCCTGGTCAAGTTGACAGTAAGTATCTATAGATCCGTCAACTGTAGAAAATAGGGTAAAAAGGTTGTTATGATGTATGAAGAGTGCTGAAGTATTGTCGGGTATCGATTCAGTTTGTCTGGCATCTTGAAATGGGGATATACCAACGTAAAAGGCAATGAAGCCTAATTGGCCAATGGTGTCTAGATT
>NW_027137840.1:388220-403270 GCF_000149305.1 Rhizopus delemar RA 99-880
GAGTACATAATAATAATATTAGCCATAATATTCTCATTTGTTCTACCACCCACAATTTGTTTCTCTTTATGTTTATAAAACGATATTGAAAGTAAATCTGACAACTTCTAGTTAAAAAAAAATGTTGTCAAACACGAAGAAGAAGAAGAAAAAAAAAAAAAAAAAAAAAAAAGGGCAATAAAAAAGAAAAAAAAAAAAAAAAAAAATAGAGCAGTAAATTTTATAGTTAGGAACTATTGCCATTTTAGGTAGCAAATCATTTTCTCTTTTTTTTTTAACATTTCATTTTAAAGAAAACATATAGACATGCTTCATGAATTTAGAATGCAGAGTATGAACCAAATCTCATAACTTTAACAAAAAAAAACGTACGCTGTCTTAGTTGAAATAAGGGAAAATTTGGATTTTATACATACCATCAATGCCAGCCTTCAACTTATACTTTGTATAATAGATGTGAATATGATTTAAAACGGAATTGTATTGATTGACAAGATTAAAACTTTTTTCTTTTTTAAAAAATCAGACTGGGTCTAGTAAATCTTTTATGCAATATTTATATGCCATATCAATGAAAATACGTGATGAAACAGCTTGACAATGAACGCCACCTTATTACTACCACTACTACTTGTAAACCATAAATATGCATGTGATCAATTAACAGATAATTCTTGCTTTAATGATTTTTGTCAAAGCAAAATAACTAAGAGTACATTGTGTCATGTCTTATTTCATAAATATATTGAACTCAATGGGTGCAAAGACAATCTAATTTGACAGGCACCTACAAAAAAATTGACGCGATTAAAGTTCGCATAGATACAAAGCAATCAAAAGGCAAAAGATCACTTGTTTTATATTTGAATGCCTTACAAGTGAGAGAGAGAAAGACAGAGAGAATGACAAACGTATATTCGGAAGAAATAAATATTTTATAAATTGTATTAAAATTAATTTGTGGAACATTTGTAACTATTTGTCTGGAAGAGCATATTATATCAAAAGTCAAGGCAATTATTTCAAAGTTGCTTTTTATATTTTTTGCTAAGAGGGTACTTTTTTACAACAAACATGCACGTCTACTCACTCGGTTTCTGTTTAGCAACTATTTATTACCAATATTTTTTCATAATATTCTAGAACAACGCGTTCAGCAGATAAGGCTCCTTTTTTTTTTTTAATAGCATAAGCAGCAGAAGAGTACCTAATAGCTTAATTATCCTTGACTATTTTGCATGCCATTGTAAAAATGAAACCTCCTTACTGCGCGTGAATTCTACCTTGATTTCTCTCCTTTTTACTTTTTGCCGTACGAAATGAAAAAATGACGTGAAATAGAATTATACTATCTTCACTCTTCGTTTCAATAAATGATATTCACATTAAATAAAACAACATGATGCAAATAAAAAAGTTACTTCTCCTTATCTTTCTTTAGCGATTTGCTCCCTCTAACGGCAATATGACTATAATAGATTTAGTATACTTATTTAAGTGTAAATATACATCTCTTCTACCTTATTTTGGTTGTCACAGTCGCCTCTTTTTCTTTTCCCTCTAGAACTTACTTTTACAATTATGAAGGTTTGTTTTGGATTATCACTTTGTTATTTTTACTGCATAATATATGGTGCATTCCCAAATTCAGAAAAAAGAATGTACATTTGGTTTATCTTTGTTAAAAATTACATTTGGTATTGGTTGCCTTTTTCTGAAGGTCCTACAAGCTTTTAATTAAAACTTTAAGATGGTAAAATTTCATTTGGAGCTTCAACTACCGTTCTCTCCCCTTTTTTTTTTGTTAAATGTTATAAATACCAAAAATTCGGTAAATTAAGTCTTTATTAGAAAAACTTTTTAATGCAAATCATCATCATAAAATGCCCTTCATGCTTTAACGTACCTTTTACGGGCTTGAAACAGTATATTTATTCTTATTCCCTCTTTATTATGTACGCCACAATAATAACTGACAAACAAAGAAGAGTAACGCGTTAACATGCTTAAAGGTTATTACTGAGTGTAACTAGGCTTTATATAAAGATTCATTTTGTATCTACTAAGCCCATATTTATTTGTAAAGTACAATCATTAATCCTTGGAATCTTTGTTTTATATTGTAGGGAAACATTAAGGAAGGAAATTTCCAACACTTTAAACAATTATTACTTATAAATTATTTATCGACAGTACATGCCATTTATTCACAAAGGTTGCGTGACTTTATCCTCAATCATACTTCTATCAGAAGTTTTGTTTGATGGGCTCGATAACAGATGGAACAATGAGAAGTATGTTAACTCTAAAAGCATCTTTTCAATTATTTAAACTACCAAGTACTTTGTCTCAAGAGGAATATATAATTTTGTACAATTGGCTGTTTTTATTTTCAATAAATTAAACTTGACCCCATCTTCTTCGAGCCGTTCCTTCTCCTAAAGTTAATAGTAAAAAAAAAAAAAAAAAAAAAAAAAAAAAAAAAAAAAAAAAAAAAAAAAAGGCTGGTTTTTTTTATTTCTCTATGATATGTTTCATCATATATTAGTATTGATAAATGAAATAAGGTAGTCCTAGAAAAAACTCACCTTATCGTTGTACTCTCTTATTTCTCGATCAGCTCACATATAATTAAACCTCATAAAAGCACTTTGAGTTATCAATATGCTTTCTTACAAAGGAAATGGTTAGCTTTAATTTGATTAGAATATTTCATAAAGGGTTTTATTCGGAAAACATCCAGGGCAATCAAGATATTATTCACTGCATAAAAATATTTATGTACGGACGTAAAGATATTGTTATATAGTGTACATAGCACACTATTTTGCGTAGTACAGCAAATTGCCATTGATCTCAAAGCTACAAAATATGAAAACCAGGAAGAGAAACTAAAACGAGGTGACATTGCATATATTGAAAGGAACATTAGATGAGTACAACGGCTAAAAAACTGTCTTTAGTTATTTCATACTAATACACGTTTATGTAACTACCTTTTTTGAAGGAAAAAGGAGCGAATGTATGTGTTGAAAAGTAGATATCGGACGATATAACTGAGAAACTTTCAGGAGCAGAAGTAAACCTCAAAGTCTTGCAACGAATATACCTTAAATTGAATGATGTGCTATTATGAAAGTATAGTCTATGCTGCTCCATGATCTCGGATATTAATCAATTCTAACAATCAAACTAAAATAGTATGCTGCCCCACCTGTACAATCATCAGTATCACAAAGATATTCAATTAAGAATATTCTTGTTCTTCATCAATATATGGAAACAACACTTTATTGTTTATCTTTAACCAAGATTTTGAGCAAAAATGTTTAAAAACCCAAAATATCTATGACTTTTTCTATTAGCCAGTTTTTCTATCGATTTTGAAATCCATATCAAGCATGAATAGTAGTGAGATAATTCTTTGCTTAATGACAATTGAGAAACACGTTCTTCTAAAAACGGTTTATCAGTAGAGCAAAAAAAAAAAGTTTCAATTTTTACAGCCTTTATTCTATTACAAGCAACATCTATATTTCTTTTAACAAGTTTGGACACGGCCTAAACTTCATAGCGCAGTATCTTTTTGACTTTTTAACCGAAACTTTAAAAGGAAGAACAAAGAATACATCGTTCTAATGTGCAACATTAAGCTCCTTCTATCAAATTGTATAAATTTGATTGCTTCATTTTCTTGACAAATTTATTTATCATAAATTAATTGTTCAAACTGCTTAGCTCTATTATAAAGTAAAATGGGAAATATTCATAGGTAAGCCAATAATGCCCATACAGAAAAAAAAAAACGCATCAGCCTATAATAGAATAAAATAGACAAATAATGCTTAAAGGTATTAATTTCCCTTAACTTAACACATAAGAAAAGCCTTTACTCGTCTGAAATTGCGCAAAAGATAAAAATCTGTTTTCATGCCTCTAATGATACAAAATACTTCTTCTGGTAACACTTTTGATGAATGCGAAACACATATTTGTGTATCCTCTTTCTTCTTGTATTTGTTGTGCGTGTTAAGCCCCAAAAATATAAAATTAAAAATAGCCTTCGTATCTAATACAACTTTCACTCAATGTAACGATAAGTCCTAATTCTATTATCAGAACCAAATATATATATATTTACATAAAATTTCTGCTTTTTTTTTTCCTGTTTTTTCCACATTGAATACAAGCTATGATGACTGAAGTTACATACGCAAAACCAGCAAAAGATGATTATATTAAAAAAATCAAAAATGGTGTTAAAAGCGTTACTACAAAACTCAAGAGTACTAAGAAGGAATCGCTTCCTTCTCCTATTGAAAAGTCTTTTGAAAACTTGAAACTCCAGTTAAAGAAAGAAGATAAGGCCCAGCAAATCCAATCGAATGTATGTTCTGGTAGTTCACCTTCCTTGGAGCAACACAATGGTCAAATCTATCAAAAGCCGGATGAGGCTGACAAATCAAGCGCTGAATCTCTTTCTGTAGAAGCTAGAATAAAAGAGATGAGTATTGGTATCTCTGCTCGGCCAATGAGTCCTCAGCTTCAAAGGCTCAATGAGGTGGATAAGGGCCAAAGCTCACCTGAACTTGTAGAGAACAGAACGACTGAATTTAGCACTGTGAGCCCTTCTACTCAAACAAGCTATCAGGAGCAAGCCCTAAAGGACAAGTATTTAAGATTATACGATAATGCAAGTAGAGAAGCAGTCGAAATCAAACTGCGCTGCCAAACTTTGGAACAACTCCAAAATAACTATGTGGCCAAGAGGGACCATGTTATTAAGAAATCTAAATACAATACCAATGGTGGCTATAAATTTGATGGAGAACAGCCACTTTCAGAGTATGTTAAAGTATATACATTTAAGAGAAAAGAACTAACAATATTATATCATTCAACAGACCTTGGTTGGACAGATATATGGAATGTCTCATTGACTATTTAGATGCATTGTCAGATAGCAATTCTAATAGAAGCTTGGACGAACTTTCCAGACAATTCTTCAATGATCCTTTCTTAGTTTGTATCCATAGATATTTTAATAGACACAAAGGCTATCTCAGTTCTCTTTTATTAACGTTTGTTCCTTACAAAGCTAAGAAATCTCAAGCTTAAAATAAACTGAACAGACCTACTTTGCTAGCAAAATACAAGCTATTTATCATCAAAAGTTTTCCGACAATAGATACCATTTTTATTAAGAGAACATAGACTATTACAAAAAAATTTGTATTAGCTTATAACCCTGAGTGTCCTGCTTTATAAAAGAAAGAGGACAAATAACAAGCTGTACCCAAGAAAGAAAATATTCATTTATTAAAATACATCAAGCACGGCTGTTTCTGTACAAAGATTCCTGAGTGACTTGAATTTCATCCAACTCAGGTGCAAGATCAGACAAAAGTTCCTGAGCTTCCTTAAAATATTGCAATTGTGCGGTAACCAAGTCGGACAAGTTACGATAGAATTCAGGCTACAGAAGATATCAATTTCACGTATTAGAAAAGTTCGATTCTAATAAAACTTACATTTTCCAAAGCAGCCTTCATCAAGTTTGTAGATTCTTCAACAGCAGCAACAAATTGATCCTCTGCTTGTTCAACTTCTAAACGAGCAGCTTCTGATTTTTCTGGACGAGCAGAGCGATATCTGGCCTTACAAGCATCAAGAGACAAACGAATGGATTGAACACGACGTCTGGCTTTATTGGCTTGTTCAATAGAGGCGTTCAAAGTGGTTTGAACAGGTTTGTTGAACCGTTCAACAACTGCCTGATCCATTCTGACACGAGCATCAGCAACTTTGTGGGTGATTGTAGCATATTTGAATAAAGCAGTGCCCAAAGGATCCTCTACACCGATTTCTTGAGAACCTTGAGCTGCAACACGAGAGAGACCATGCAATAAGGTCTTGGGTTCTTCGGGAGTTGATGGTGGCTGAGCAGCACGATCTGCTGCAGGAACTAGAGTAAGTTGCTGGATTTCACGGGTTACTGTATTGGTTATATTCATCAAGTTTTGTTGAACCTGAACAGGATAATCATAAGATGGATTGTTGAAGGTACGGGTGACCTTTAGCATATTGGATTGCACATCACGAAGAGTGTCGAGACGCTATTTTAAGTAAGCATTGTTAAATAAGAATATCTTATTGTTGGCTACTTAAATTTTACCTTTTCTAAATCTTTGTATTCTTGAGGTAATTCAGTAACATTCTCAGCTGTTCCAAGCTTTTCTTGTGCATACTTTATACAAAAAGAAAGTTTTAGTAGCTTTTTAGAAGCTTGCATTGCTGCAAATTAATACACTTTACTTGTCTAACCTGCCCAAGACCTTTGTTCAGTCTCTGGGCAAAAGGATTAATACGTGAACCTAATTGCGCGAAACCATCCAAAGTGTTATTAAGAAGAGCATTTGGATTCAAAGCACTTGAATTGGTGTTTGTTGCATGCTGTACAGGTTCAGCGTCTATAACTTTGATACCGTCGTTAGGCTGTGACATTTTTAAGTAGTCTTTTATGAAAGAAAAAATAAAAATAAAAATAAAAATTTAAAAAGAGAAGCAGATATTGTGTTCAAGTCACTTGCGTTTTTAAACTCAAAATATAAAGCATTGTTGTACTGTCATAATTTATCTTTTAACTTTGATCAAAACTATTGGAACTGACAAAGGAATATTTCTTTGGATATAGATTTCAACACATGGGGTCGATAGCCATAAGTTTCAAAGTGGCTGTAAAAGGAAAGAGAGACTCTATATTTATTGTGTAAAGCCACCTGCCTGTATCTTAATTTGTTGATTAATGCCTCTTGAAATGGAAGCTTGTTTGAAACAAAAAATTAAAAAATCAACATTTTAAATACAATAAGATCTATAGATTACCTTGATATTTATATAATATTTAAAGGCGCTGCTTATAGTTTTAACTGTGTACAACTGTAAAGAATCAATTGTGCTTATCAGGCAAACTACGCATAAAAAGGCTTGAATGTTAAAAGGAAAGTTATTTTAAGATTATAGCCCGAATCAGACAGGCAGGTGACTTTACTTCTTTGCTGCTTTTAAGATATTAAGATTGTACTAACATTCAAGCAGTATAATGTCGTGAGTGATAGAATCAGCGAGTAGCAGTGCTTATAAAAGAACAGACATTTTGAAATTGTGAAAGAAGCTGTTCTTCATTTTTTACAAAGCAATCTAATTACTTGTATGTTTTTTAGAGTGAGGAGTAGAAATACTTGAAAAATATCTAAGCAACTCAATCAGTGGACAGAATTTCAGGATCTTAACACTGCAAATTTTGCTCTTGACCGTTGGTAAACGCTTAATTGGCGTTCAGCCAAGCAATGCCAATAAATTCCAATGCTTACTAAGCTATTCAAACTGTATTATGTTTGCATCAAAGCACGAAATCGTAAAATTAGACATATCTAAAATTTAAAAAAGCATTTAACGCAAAAATTGCCCTCAGACTGCACCTCTAGTAAATTATTGACTACGACAATTATGAATGAACAGTCAAAGTCTGGAACCATGTCGCACAATAGATAATCTCATAATACAAAAGAAAAAAAAAAGAAAGTTCAATCCAAACGTAATGGTAACGCTTTATCCAGATACCCCAAACGAATACTACGCCAAAGTCCAGGAAGTTCTGATCGAAGAACAGATCATTATGAAGGTTCCGTAAAAAATATCGTGACTGCAAATAGTAATCTTAGGCATAGCAAGCGCATATATTAAAAGTGCCAAACATCTCAGGGGTAAATGGGAGCGTGGATACCTATAGCCGAAGAATGCCTAACAAATACGTTTAGATTCTTGTCGAAAACACCAGTATCACTGAAGCGCACAAGAGATTCAGAAAGCATTCGATAGCCGAAGTTGATAAAAATAATGACATAAACAGCTTGAGAATCCTGTAAGTATTTGAAGAGCTATTTTCCATCATTCTCTTCAGATACTAACTTCAACTGAACCAAATCTTTTCAAGCCAGTTCCCTCTCTCGCATTTTCCCTCTTAATAAGTTTGATGTTAAAAAACGTGTTATCAAATGCTTCGACAACAAAACTCGTAAAGCATTGAAGTCAGTAGCTAGCGGTACAAAGCCCAAAATCAATTGTGCACCTGCCCAGGCAGTCGTGTACTGTAAGAATAAAGCTGATGTAAGTTGAGCCAGTTCAAGAAAATAGCTTTCTCTAACAATACTTGCAAATAGGAGGGAGATGATAACGATGGCGATAACGACGATAATGATAGTGAGGAAGAAGGAGAAGAAGAGAAGAAAGAAGAAGGAAAATTAGCCATGATGAGCATAATCAAAGACATTGTCCGACAAAAGAAGCAGTACCGCGCTTCTATTGCGGATACCTACGAAGCTACATTTACTGAAAAGTGTGTAATATCAGTTATTCGAAGAATATTGTTGAAAAATGCAAGCGAAGATCTTCATTATGCCATGTAAATGCATACCCAATTATCTTTGTTTACTATATTAACCACTGTATATCATACTCGCGGATAGGATAAATAAGCCTGAAAAAAAATGGAAAGAAGCCAGATTTTATAATTGGTACAAAGGTGAAAAACAAGGAGTTCTACTTCTTTTTTGTTGAAGCGAAAAAATCGGAAACGACTAATAAATATCAGCCCGAAGACTATTATACAAAACTAATGAATCAGACGAAAGGATCTGTGGATGAACAATTGTATCTCAGGATAGAAAAAACCCTATATCTCTTGGTCTGTTGATTGAAGGTACGATCTTATTTTGCATGTCGCATATTAAAAAAAACACGCTATTTAATGCAGATACTTTGATAGGCTTTAAAGATCCACTTTTCCAAATGAAGCTTTTTGCTGATGGAATTTATATACATCTGGCGTTCAGACGTTTCTCTCTGGTCGAAGAAATTCACCACCTTGTACACTTGCCTTCTATTGTTGAGGCTCTTTATTATGTAAAGACATCGATTGCAAACAAACTAATCTTAACAACAGTATACTAACGTATTCTATACAGTCTGAGCTCGGGAAGTTTGTAGACGAAGTAAATGAAAAGAGAAAACAGGGAAAGAGCGAGTGTATCTTTCTTTTAAAACTAAGTTTGTAGCAAAGAAAACTAAGAAAACCAATAAATAATTTTTTCTTTTTCAATTTGCAGAAAAATTATGAGAGGTTGGATTCGTCATTCCTGAAGACAATTTCCAAAACATTGCAACAAATGAGCAGATTATGAATGGTCTATTTCCATAAAAACGTTTTTTCTACTGCTCATAATGCTTCTCTATTGGTCCAAAGAAATTACTATTGGCCAAGAAAATATTCTATTAATTAGGAAAAATCCTTTTGCCAAAAATAAAATGTCTATTTTCAAACACAAATCGTTGTAAGAATAAAATAACTATTAATCCTATCCTCTGGTTACTAATGACTTCAATTGAACGTAGCCGAGCCGTACGCTGGCGTCTTAGTTGATTGCCGGGTGGTGTACCTAAGTCGTGTATTTACCATCCAACTGACATGCTCACCCGTTCTCATGCAATTTGGTGCCTACACATGCATCAACGGCTACAAATGCCTTCTACCGAACCTGATCCCTTGTCCTTCCTTTTGAACAAATTGCCAACCAAATGCAAGAACAGTGCTCTCGCAGCTCCCAAACCTCCCTCATCAACTCCCTCAGCCTGGACTACTATCTGCCAAATTCTATTCGAACTCGACTACCTCCATCATGGCAAGATCCCTTCGGAAACTCCCTCTCTTGGAACTAAGTTGGTGAACTGGCTCGGCAAGACCTAACCCAGTATTTGATCATACTTTTCTTTTCTCCTCTTCCCTTCTCTGTCTTTTTTTTCCCTTTTTGCCTATCAAAAAGGTTTTTAGCTCTTTACACATTTCTTGATCTAGCCCGGGTAACTCAATCACAAAAGTGATTATGTGCTCACATGGTTTTTAATTATTTTATTTTATTTTTATATAAATAAAAGCCAATTTTAATCGTAAGCATAAAAGATAAACAGAGTATCTGAGAAATCTCTTATTTTTAAAAATGAAGCAGCAACGACCATAACAACAAAGAAGAAAGATTTATGTTGTAACAGTTTGCTTTCTGTTTAAACCTTGTATAATTTAGAATTTAAAATGGTTTTGAAATCAAAATTGAGCACTTGACATGAGCTTTAAAGATATATAATGAGAATAACTGAATCAAGAGATTGAACCTGCAGGTGTTTATAATGAAGATCAAAGATTTCATAAAGGAAAATACTGTTTCATTCGTCGTTAAAAAAAGAAGAGAGCTAGAAGTAAATCAGAATTAGGCCAGAATTAAACCAAAACAGTGTTGTAATCTTTTATTATAAAAGTTTTTATAGCTTTGATGATCAGCCGAGAGATTGCAGTGCCCTTTAAGCCAATCTACGTCCTCTTTTCAAGGAATCTTTCAAGTTTATGCCTATATTAAAGCTATATGCTCCTTTAAAGAGCCAAAAATCATAGTCTGCATCATTACAACAAAATGAATAAACGTGCTGCATTTATACACATTAGCATTCTCTACTATGCTCTTTAAAATAATCAGTGCATAATCTACAAACGGTTTTTAATAATACCTTTTTATTATTATATATATGGTTTCGTCTTATAGTGTTATCAAGTACTATGCCCAAACAAATCATCAAATATTTGAAAAAAACAACATCAATTTTAAGCAGCTTTCAAAAATAAAGGATGTGTAAGCCATCATTCTGTTGCTTTTATCTCTTTTTATAAACATTTATTAGATTTTTTACTTTAAATTTATTTTTATTCGAACATTACCAAATACGATATTTAATTCTTGGTAGTATATATAATAAGCATAACCCAAGTAAATCGAAATTTGCTGTTACTAACGGCCAAGTTGGTAATGACGCTGAAGCTGATAGTGATGACAGTGTTGTAGCTGGAGTTAACTTTATTATTCGAGATGATTAGACTTTACAAGTTTTTTCCCTACTTCTCTAGCTATCATAATATTATTCGAATTGACTCTAGTCAGCTTTCGAAATGTTGTGCTCCAAAGATAATCATTGTATAGTAATCAATTATTATTGAAAGTTAGTAAAGTGAGTATGGATGTATAAGCTCATTAGTATATATTTATATCTACCAAAATAAACCTGTTGTCGTATCCCAACATACTTTAAACATGATTCATATTCGATTTATAAGAAATTAGAGTAGTGAATGCTTTACAAAGATTTATTACAGTCTTTTTCTCTATTATTCGGTCATAACTAATTGTATTCCTTTAACTCAATACAAGTTGTTTTAATATAGCTCCTGATGCAATGAGATGTAAATGAAAAATAGATCTAAATAATTATAAATAGTCCAATTGCATAACCAGGAGCAGGTCTTCATATTAAAATTTATTTATAGTAGATCTACAGCTATAACTAATTAAAGTATCTTGAAAAGGATTTAATTGAACCTTCATGAAAAGAATATAAATACCAGATACAATAATATTAAATAAAAATACAATTTTTAAGTCTCGTTGAATTTTATAGTCTTTATTCTTACGAGATAACACAGTAAGACATATCGCTAACTGCGCATAACAGATATTAATACTTACAATGCGTAAACTGTACAATTTTTGGGGCATATACTATTAAATAAAACCCTATATATTTTGCTCCTATGCACTCTTCTTCTTTATTGTTGTGTTAATGAACAAAACAGTATTGGAATGGCTTTTCATTAAACTGGAATGATGCATACGACACAACTAGGGTGCATTTATGGTTTCCGGATCGGATTGTTTCGGACCGAGTATATTATGAACAATCCAATTCAGCACTCAAAAAAATCAACTCCGCCGTGATAGTATAGTGGCAGTACGTAGCGTTGTGGCCGCTTCGACGCAGGTTCGATTCCTGCTCACGGCAGTATTTTTTTTTTTCTCTATCCTGTTCTTTTGTAATGTAAAGATTGTCACGTCTTTTGTTACATTTTTAGAATGTAACACAATTATCTCTTTTGGACTTTCAACTGTAAACTAGCAACCGCAGTGTCTTCAGTATTAACATCATAACTGCAAGTAACAAACATCACCACCGCAGCAAACATAAAATAGTGTGACAAAGAAGTCAAAAAATGAAAAAAGTCAAAAAAATGAGAAAGGTCAAAAAAATGAAAAAAGTCAAAAAGAAAAAAAAAAAAAAAAAAAATTAACAATATAAATATCCCAACTATTTAGATGAAGAAAAAAGACAGTACAGTTCTACTCACATTTTTTATTTTATATATTTTATTCCATAAACAGGCAACCTTCTCATAAAAAGTTCCTGATCCCTTTATTTTTTATCTTTACCTTTATTTGATCTTAATTAAAAGATCTGGTGGTCACTACAGTACCTTACTTTAAAAATTTCAAGAAAAACTTCTCTAAAACACTCAAACTAAACCAACCATACTACAAAATAACATTTGGTGGTCACTACGAGGGTCAATTACACTATAATTGAAAATACTCAAGAATCAACAAATCAAAACTTACAAAACCTTAACTCACAAGAATTTACTTGCTCAAGCACTCAAACAACTTATTTACAAACTCAATAACATCTAAAATGGCGACTTACAATACCGGACATATCGCGTTGGCCAATAATTATAACTATAAACCTGTACCCGTTGACTTTCATGGATATGAAGGCGAAGATTTTCGCTACTTCCTAGAAAGACTCGAATCTTATCTTGCTATCAATAATGTACATGACGCCCGTAAACTCGCAATTCTCAGATCCTTACTCAAAGGTGCTGCAAAAGTCTTTTTTGAAAAAGACATACTCAAGAAACTTCCTGACGTCAAATACGAACAAGCAATTGAAGCTCTTAGAAGTCAATATGTCACAGCAGAGCTCATCCAAAACTATGAATTGGAATTTAATGATATGATTCAAGGAGAACAAGAACACCCCCGTATCTTCTTAGCTAGACTAAGGGAAGCAGCTGATCTTGCCAATATCGAAGATGAAGCTGTAATCGAAAGCCGATTTAGAGCTGGTTTACAGCCAGAAATCAAAAGATTCTGCATACAAAGTAGCTCAAAGACACTAAAGGATTGGATGAACCACGCAGAAGGATGGTGGAACGCAAATAGACCACGTAGAATTGCTATGGTAGATAATCCCTTTATCCCAAGAAATGCAAACCAAGCTTTGGTCTATCCCAGTGACAGCTATTATCAGCCGCATCATACACTCCCAAATCATAACATCGAACTTATTGACGATTATGAATATGGTGTACCAGTCTTACCTTACCGAGAAGTTCAACATACTAATATGCCAGTATACAATTCAAACGATCATAACATGCTTGCTATCAACCAGTTAGCAGCTATGGATACTTCTAAAGGTTATCCAAGTCAACAACACGGTAATCGTAATCATCACAGATCTCAGCAAACTTACAACCATCAGCAAATTATGGAGACTAATCAACAGCAGGATCTAGTGGACCTTATTCAAAAGACTATTCGTATGGAGTTCAACAATCATCAACAATATCAACAACCTGCCAGACATTACAACCGCAATAATCGTTACAACAATAGCAACAATTACAACGATTATAACAACAACAGTAGCAACAATAATGGCAACAATAGGTATGGAAGATACAGCAATAACTACAACAACAATAATAGGTACAACACACAAATGGACAATAACAACGTGCAGCAACAAACTTCCAATACAAAACAACCGTCAAAAAACTAAATGGGTCGGTTGCCTTTAAACAAGGAAATGGCCAATCAAACACCCAAAATAATACAAGACCCATTAATAATACACAACAACATCAACTAAACGCCTTATTAACAGAAACGGAAAATAAAAAGTCAAAGCATAATAAAGATCTATATGCAGCTATCAGACCGGAAAAACCTCCTGAAGTCGGAACCGCAACCCCATATCCAAAAAATAGACAAGCTAAGGACAAAGGAAAGCAAGTAGCAGGACCTTCTGTGACGAAACGAGTAACAACAAGAAGTCATATCGAAGAAGTTAATCCGACAACTAAACCAACCATACTACAAAATAACGATAGTATAAATAGATCTTATATTTATTAAATAAACAATTAGCTTTTTACTACTCAATTAATTATCTTGTACCTTTGTTAATTACCTTAAAAAATCTATTCGTGATCAGACACGACAAGATGCTGTATCGAAGAACCTTACAATGTTAACGCCAACAAAGGTTGCGATTTGTGATTTTACTTACTTTTGAACTTTATTTCAAAATCAAACCTTATAACTAAATGAAACTTTATCTCCCCTTTGTCTATAAAATAGACAAGTTTTTATTTTTATTTTACTTCACTTCTCTTTGTTATATTTTTTTTATATAAATAACCAATAAAACAAGTATCTTTATCTCTGAATCTTTTGGTATAACACTCTTACAACACAAGCAAGACAAGTCCGTTGAAGCAAATTATCTTCATTGTAAACACTTTCAAACCTCTTATCAAATTACTTTATTATACACAAGTCTGATCTACTTAACAAGATCTGGTGGTCACTCACAACAAGCGAATTCAATATCAATACTCAAGTCTTATTTTTTTTATTCTTTTCCATCAACTTTATTCTATTTCAAAATTGTTAACTCTTACAAGCCATTAAAGGAAGAAAAATTACAGTGCATTAAAATCAAGACATGCTTTAAATTTAAAGCATGTTATAAAATTCATAAAAGCTATAAAAACAGTTATTCCATTTATCTTTTTGGCAAACTTACTTCTAGCATACTTTACTTTTGATTATTTTTAAATAAATGTCACTCAAAGCAAATCTCTTTTATTATTATTACTATTTTACTAAACATCAAGAACAAGTCAAGCTACTTGAAGCCAAATATCTTCATTGTATCAATGTTAAAGCTCATATCAAGCTATTATTATCTTTATATCAAGACTGATCTACTTTAAAATAAGATCTGGTGGTCACCCCGATCAAGAAAATACTCAAATATAATTTTCT